>NW_017386094.1:192887-289293 GCF_000237925.1 Schistosoma mansoni | reverse complement strand
GATAAAATGAATAACAATTACAATGAAGAAAATTCAGAAAAGTAAAAACAATACTAGTAACGAATACAAACAGTGACAAGTGAATTGTACGTATATACATAACGTGCTTCTATAATTTACAGTTTGGGTGTTTTTTCACACATACACGAAGAGTTGATCTCAAGTCATTGTGAAGAAATGAAATAACATTGATTTTTCTAAATTTATTAAGGAAAAAGAAGATATACAAAATTAAATAAGAAAACAGGTCACCAAATGAAGTAGGATGATGACAATTGTAATGTTTACAGAAGCTAAATCATAAGCGAATATCTTTGGGAGATACAGACTACTTGGTTGGGGTCCGCGCGACTATCGTAATCACTTCCATTGGCAGAATCATTTTCTTAACAGTTTAACAAAAAGTCAAGGAAATGTAACTTGCTTTTAAGTTCCTCCTAACACGTGAACCTGATTACTGAGTGTATGTTGTTGATTGTCTCAGGAATGTATCTTTTTCAATATTTTGATCAACGATGATGAAATGTAGTCAATGTAACGGCAAAAAAATTCAAGCTTATTAAAAACCAATTGCGAGGTACATTTTCTAGTTTTGAGAGAGAAAAAATCAGCAAGCATATGACCTAGAGGTGAACCCATAGATTAACATTTAACCTTCAATAGCTGCTTATTTATATAAGCAACTGTCACCAACTCTATAAGATAATCATCACACTATGTTGCTAAGTAGTCAAAGTTGGCATTGTAACATTGGACGTTAAATCAACGGTTATAAAGGTCAAACAGTCTCTGTATGACTTATTGTCCTGAGTAGGATCCCTGTTGGAGTCGTTGTTGTTCTTTACTGACGAGTCCCACACTGAGACGAAACCGCTATCCAATCCTTTCTGGTTTTCACTAGTATCCCCCAATGAAGTCAATCTGTAACGACAGCTACCTCTTCAAAATCCTTCAAATAAATTAGACGAATAGATAATAAATTTACAACCTAGTCACACTTTAATCTAAGATTATTTTCTTTTAGAATTGTTATTGTTACTGTAGTCATGTGTGCCGATTGCTGCTTACCTCAGTGTGAACTTGATTCAGTACCACTTGGGATGGCATGCAGACACAATGAGTGGACAAGTGTCAAACAGACAGGATGAAACACACTCTCCCTCACTGACTCATCATCTCAACGTGTTACACTGTGTAGTTTGTCGAAGCAGACAGTGGTGGATGGATTGAAACGGAGTGATGAGTGGTGAGTGGTTGTGTGGTTGATTGATTGAGTGTGTGAGTGAATGAGTGAGTGCGTGATTGAGTGAGTAGTATGTGTTGTGTAGTGTGTAGTTTTGTCGTGAATAGCAGAGTGTATTTGCATGATGATGGTGAATTGATGAGTAAGTTTTGTGTAGTTCCAATCATTTTCCGTGTGGTCGAGTGGTGTAAGGCGTTGGATGGGGAACCACCTTTAAACGTCGCCGGTTCGAATCCCACCATCAACATACATATTCACAACCACCAACATCACAATATCACATCACACACAATACCCACTATCACATACATACTACCACAATCACACAATCACAGCCCAACATCATCATCACAGTCTTCATTATCAACAACAACAAATACTACTACTACTACTAATACTACTTATATCTATATAAGTAGTATATATTGTGGGCGAGTCAGGAATAGAATGTGTGGCAGCAGCAGCAGCAGAAATTCGTGAAGTTCCAGGAGGAAACAACGTCAACAGAAAGCGAGACGATTGATTGACATTCGTAAAGGAACAGTCAAGGTTCATTGATATTTTGCAAATTAAGTATTTACTGTTTTCCTCTCACATTTTACTAAGACATTCTGCAATTTTCACTTCAAATACATTGGATTGTCCCCACTCGTGTTCGTGTTGTTGTTGTTGTTGTTGTTATTCTTGTTGTTGTTGTTCACCACACTACCACCTTTACAATTACAACTACAAATACAACGAAAATACAAAAACACTACTACAACCACAAACAAAACCACAATCACCACGTCACTCTCTCCACATTCTCACTCCCGTGTCCCCTGTTACTTGCACACTTCATTTCATTCATTCACAACACCGACCAGTCACAGTCACTTGCCTAGTCCCACTCACACACAACATCGTCTCCTCACTGTATCCAACTACTACTGTGGTCATGTGTGCCGATTGCTGCTCACCTCAGTGTGAACTTGATTCAGTACCACTTGGGATGGCATGCAGACACAATGAGTGGACAAGTGTCAAACAGACAGGATGAAACACACTCTCCCTCACTGACTCATCATCTCAACGTGTTACACTGTGTAGTTTGTCGAAGCAGACAGTGGTGGATGGATTGACACGGGGTGATGAGTGGTGAGTGGTTGTGTGGTTGATTGATTGAGTGTGTGAGTGAGTGATTGAGTGAGTGATTGAGTGAGTGAGTGAGTAGTATGTGTTGTGTAGTGTGTAGTGTTGTCGTGAATAGCAGAGTGTATTTGCATGATGATGGTGAAATGGAATGTTGAAATTGATGAGTAAGTTTTGTGTAGTTCCAATCATTTTCCGTGTGGTCGAGTGGTCTAAGGCGTTGGATGGGGAACCACCTTTAAACGTCGCCGGTTCGAATCCCACCATCAACATACATATTCACAACCACCAACATCACATTATCACATCACACACAATACCCACTATCACATACATACTACCACAATCACACAATCACAGCCCAACATCATCATCACAGTCTTCATTATCAACAACAACAAATACTACTACTACTACTACTAATACTACTTATATCTATATAAGTAGTATATATTGTGGGCGAGTCAGGAATAGAATGTGTGGCAGCAGCAGCAGAAATTCGTGAAGTTCCAGGAGGAAACAACGTCAACAGAAAGCGATTCGTATTGAAATGAAGGAACAGTGAATTGTGAGACGATTGATTGACATTCGTAAAGGAACAGTCAAGGTTCATTGATATTTTGCAAATTAAGTATTTACTGTTTTCCTCTCACATTTTACTAAGACATTCTGCAATTTTCACTTCAAATACATTGGATTGTCCCCACTCGTGATCGTGTTGTTGTTGTTGTTGTTGTTGTTGTTGTTCACCACACTACCACCTTTACAATTACAACTACAAATACAACGAAAATACAAAAACACTACTACAACCACAAACAAAACCACAATCACCACGTCACTCTCTCCACATTCTCACTCCCGTGTCCCCTGTTAATTCCACACTTCATTTCATTCATTCACAACACCGACCAGTCACAGTCACTTGCCTAGTCCCACTCACACACAACATCGTCTCCTCACTGTATCCAACTACTACTGTAGTCATGTGTGCCGATTGCTGCTTACCTCAGTGTGAACTTGATTCAGTACCACTTGGGATGGCATGCAGACACAATGAGTGGACAAGTGTCAAACAGACAGGATGAAACACACTCTCCCTCACTGACTCATCATCTCAACGTGTTACACTGTGTAGTTTGTCGAAGCAGACAGTGGTGGATGGATTGAAACGGGGTGATGAGTGGTGAGTGGTTGTATGGTTGATTGATTGAGTGTGTGAGTGAGTGATTGATTGATTGATTGATTGAGTGAGTGAGTGAGTGATTGAGTGAGTAGTATGTGTTGTGTAGTGTGTAGTGTTGTCGTGAATAGCAGAGTGTATTTGCATGATGATGGTGAAATGGAATGTTGAAATTGATGAGTAAGTTTTGTGTAGTTCCAATCATTTTCCGTGTGGTCGAGTGGTCTAAGGCGTTGCATGGGGAACCACCTTTAAAAGTCGCCGGTTCGAATCCCACCATCAACATACATATTCACAACCACCAACATCACATTATCACATCACACACAATACCCACTATCACATACATACTACCACAATCACACAATCACAGCCCAACATCATCATCACAGTCTTCATTATCAACAACAACAAATACTACTACTACTACTACTAATACTACTTATATCTATATAAGTAGTATATATTGTGGGCGAGTCAGGAATAGAATGTGTGGCAGCAGCAGCAGCAGAAATTCGTGAAGTTCCAGGAGGAAACAACGTCAACAGAAAGCGATTCGTATTGAAATGAAGGAACAGTGAATTGTGAGACGATTGATTGACATTCGTAAAGGAACAGTCAAGGTTCATTGATATTTTGCAAATTAAGTATTTACTGTTTTCCTCTCACATTTTACTAAGACATTCTGCAATTTTCACTTCAAATACATTGGATTGTCCCCACTCGTGTTCGTGTTGTTCTTGTTGTTGTTGTTGTTGTTCACCACACTACCACCTTTACAATTACAACTACAAATACAACGAAAATACAAAAACACTACTACAACCACAAACAAAACCACAATCACCACGTCACTCTCTCCACATTCTCACTCCCGTGTCCCCTGTTACTTGCACACTTCATTTCATTCATTCACAACACCGACCAGTCACAGTCACTTGCCTAGTCCCACTCACACACAACATCGTCTCCTCACTGTATCCAACTACTACTGTAGTCATGTGTGCCGATTGCTGCTTACCTCAGTGTGAACTTGATTCAGTACCACTTGGGATGGCATGCAGACACAATGAGTGGACAAGTGTCAAACAGACAGGATGAAACACACTCTCCCTCACTGACTCATCATCTCAACGTGTTACACTGTGTAGTTTGTCGAAGCAGACAGTGGTGGATGGATTGACACGGGGTGATGAGTGGTGAGTGGTTGTGTGGTTGATTGATTGAGTGTGTGAGTGAGTGATTGATTGATTGATTGATTGATTGAGTGAGTGAGTGATTGAGTGAGTAGTATGTGTTGTGTAGTGTGTAGTGTTGTCGTGAATAGCAGAGTGTATTTGCATGATGATGGTGAAATGGAATGTTGAAATTGATGAGTAAGTTTTGTGTAGTTCCAATCATTTTCCGTGTGGTCGAGTGGTCTAAGGCGTTGGATGGGGAACCACCTTTAAACGTCGCCGGTTCGAATCCCACCATCAACATACATATTCACAACCACCAACATCACATTATCACATCACACACAATACCCACTATCACATACATACTACCACAATCACACAATCACAGCCCAACATCATCATCACAGTCTTCATTATCAACAACAACAAATACTACTACTACTACTACTACTAATACTACTTATATCTATATAAGTAGTATATATTGTGGGCGAGTCAGGAATAGAATGTGTGGCAGCAGCAGCAGCAGAAATTCGTGAAGTTCCAGGAGGAAACAACGTCAACAGAAAGCGATTCGTATTGAAATGAAGGAACAGTGAATTGTGAGACGATTGATTGACATTCGTAAAGGAACAGTCAAGGTTCATTGATATTTTGCAAATTAAGTATTTACTGTTTTCCTCTCACATTTTACTAAGACATTCTGCAATTTTCACTTCAAATACATTGGATTCTCCCCACTCGTGTTCGTGTTGTTCTTGTTGTTGTTGTTGTTGTTCACCACACTACCACCTTTACAATTACAACTACAAATACAACGAAAATACAAAAACACTACTACAACCACAAACAAAACCACAATCACCACGTCACTCTCTCCACATTCTCACTCCCGTGTCCCCTGTTACTTGCACACTTCATTTCATTCATTCACAACACCGACCAGTCACAGTCACTTGCCTAGTCCCACTCACACACAACATCGTCTCCTCACTGTATCCAACTACTACTGTAGTCATGTGTGCCGATTGCTGCTTACCTCAGTGTGAACTTGATTCAGTACCACTTGGGATGGCATGCAGACACAATGAGTGGACAAGTGTCAAACAGACAGGATGAAACACACTCTCCCTCACTGACTCATCATCTCAACGTGTTACACTGTGTAGTTTGTCGAAGCAGACAGTGGTGGATGGATTGAAACGGGGTGATGAGTGGTGAGTGGTTGTGTGGTTGATTGATTGAGTGTGTGAGTGAGTGATTGATTGATTGATTGAGTGAGTGAGTGATTGAGTGAGTAGTATGTGTTGTGTAGTGTGTAGTGTTGTCGTGAATAGCAGAGTGTATTTGCATGATGATGGTGAAATGGAATGTTGAAATTGATGAGTAAGTTTTGTGTAGTTCCAATCATTTTCCGTGTGGTCGAGTGGTCTAAGGCGTTGCATGGGGAACCACCTTTAAACGTCGCCGGTTCGAATCCCACCATCAACATACATATTCACAACCACCAACATCACATTATCACATCACACACAATACCCACTATCACATACATACTACCACAATCACACAATCACAGCCCAACATCATCATCACAGTCTTCATTATCAACAACAACAAATACTACTACTACTACTACTAATACTACTTATATCTATATAAGTAGTATATATTGTGGGCGAGTCAGGAATAGAATGTGTGGCAGCAGCAGCAGCAGAAATTCGTGAAGTTCCAGGAGGAAACAACGTCAACAGAAAGCGATTCGTATTGAAATGAAGGAACAGTGAATTGTGAGACGATTGATTGACATTCGTAAAGGAACAGTCAAGGTTCATTGATATTTTGCAAATTAAGTATTTACTGTTTTCCTCTCACATTTTACTAAGACATTCTGCAATTTTCACTTCAAATACATTGGATTCTCCCCACTCGTGATCGTGTTGTTCTTGTTGTTGTTGTTGTTGTTCACCACACTACCACCTTTACAATTACAACTACAAATACAACGAAAATACAAAAACACTACTACAACCACAAACAAAACCACAATCACCACGTCACTCTCTCCACATTCTCACTCCCGTGTCCCCTGTTACTTCCACACTTCATTTCATTCATTCACAACACCGACCAGTCACAGTCACTTGCCTAGTCCCACTCACACACAACATCGTCTCCTCACTGTATCCAACTACTACTGTAGTCATGTGTGCCGATTGCTGCTTACCTCAGTGTGAACTTGATTCAGTACCACTTGGGATGGCATGCAGACACAATGAGTGGACAAGTGTCAAACAGACAGGATGAAACACACTCTCCCTCACTGACTCATCATCTCAACGTGTTACACTGTGTAGTTTGTCGAAGCAGACAGTGGTGGATGGATTGAAACGGGGTGATGAGTGGTGAGTGGTTGTGTGGTTGATTGATTGAGTGTGTGAGTGAGTGATTGATTGATTGATTGAGTGAGTGAGTGATTGAGTGAGTAGTATGTGTTGTGTAGTGTGTAGTGTTGTCGTGAATAGCAGAGTGTATTTGCATGATGATGGTGAAATGGAATGTTGAAATTGATGAGTAAGTTTTGTGTAGTTCCAATCATTTTCCGTGTGGTCGAGTGGTGTAAGGCGTTGCATGGGGAACCACCTTTAAACGTCGCCGGTTCGAATCCCACCATCAACATACATATTCACAACCACCAACATCACATTATCACATCACACACAATACCCACTATCACATACATACTACCACAATCACACAATCACAGCCCAACATCATCATCACAGTCTTCATTATCAACAACAACAAATACTACTACTACTACTACTAATACTACTTATATCTATATAAGTAGTATATATTGTGGGCGAGTCAGGAATAGAATGTGTGGCAGCAGCAGCAGCAGAAATTCGTGAAGTTCCAGGAGGAAACAACGTCAACAGAAAGCGATTCGTATTGAAATGAAGGAACAGTGAATTGTGAGACGATTGATTGACATTCGTAAAGGAACAGTCAAGGTTCATTGATATTTTGCAAATTAAGTATTTACTGTTTACATTTTACTAAGACATTCTGCAATTTTCACTTCAAATACATTGGATTGTCCACACTCGTGTTCGTGTTGTTGTTGTTGTTGTTGTTGTTGTTGCTGTTGTTCACCACACTACCACCTTTACAATTACAACTACAAATACAAAGAAAATACAAAAACACTACTACAACCACAAACAAAACCACAATCACCACGTCACTCTCTCCACATTCTCACTCCCGTGTCCCCTGTTACTTCCACACTTCATTTCATTCATTCACAACACCGACCAGTCACAGTCACTTGCCTAGTCCCACTCACACACAACATCGTCTCCTCACTGTATCCAACTACTACTGTAGTCATGTGTGCCGATTGCTGCTTACCTCAGTGTGAACTTGATTCAGTACCACTTGGGATGGCATGCAGACACAATGAGTGGACAAGTGTCAAACAGACAAGATGAAACACACTCTCCCTCACTGACTCATCATCTCAACGTGTTACACTGTGTAGTTTGTCGAAGCAGACAGTGGTGGATGGATTGACACGGGGTGATGAGTGGTGAGTGGTTGTGTGGTTGATTGATTGAGTGTGTGAGTGATTGATTGATTGATTGAGTGAGTGAGTGATTGAGTGAGTAGTATGTGTTGTGTAGTGTGTAGTGTTGTCGTGAATAGCAGAGTGTATTTGCATGATGATGGTGAAATGGAATGTTGAAATTGATGAGTAAGTTTTGTGTAGTTCCAATCATTTTCCGTGTGGTCGAGTGGTGTAAGGCGTTGGATGGGGAACCACCTTTAAACGTCGCCGGTTCGAATCCCACCATCAACATACATATTCACAACCACCAACATCACATTATCACATCACACACAATACCCACTATCACATACATACTACCACAATCACACAATCACAGCCCAACATCATCATCACAGTCTTCATTATCAACAACAACAAATACTACTACTACTACTAATACTACTTATATCTATATAAGTAGTATATATTACGGACGAGTCAGGAATAGAATATGTGGCAGCAGCAGCAGAAATTCGTGAAGTTCCACGAGGAAACAACGTCAACAGAGAGCGATTCGTATTGAAATGAAGGAACAGTGAATTGTGAGACGATTGATTGACATTCGTAAAGGAACAGTCAAGGTTCATTGATATTTTGCAAATTAAGTATTTACTGTTTTCCTCTCACATTTTACTAAGACATTCTGCAATTTTCACTTCAAATACATTGGATTGTCCACACTCGTGTTCGTGTTGTTGTTGTTGTTGTTGTTGTTGTTGCTGTTGTTCACCACACTACCACCTTTACAATTACAACTACAAATACAAAGAAAATACAAAAACACTACTACAACCACAAACAAAACCACAATCACCACGTCACTCTCTCCACATTCTCACTCCCGTGTCCCCCGTTACTTCCACACTTCATTTCATTCATTCACAACACCGACCAGTCACAGTCACTTGCCTAGTCCCACTCACACACAACATCGTCTCCTCACTGTATCCAACTACTACTGTAGTCATGTGTGCCGATTGCTGCTTACCTCAGTGTGAACTTGATTCAGTACCACTTGGGATGGCATGCAGACACAATGAGTGGACAAGTGTCAAACAGACAAGATGAAACACACTCTCCCTCACTGACTCATCATCTCAACGTGTTACACTGTGTAGTTTGTCGAAGCAGACAGTGGTGGATGGATTGACACGGGGTGATGAGTGGTGAGTGGTTGTGTGGTTGATTGATTGAGTGTGTGAGTGATTGATTGATTGATTGATTGATTGAGTGAGTGATTGAGTGAGTAGTATGTGTTGTGTAGTGTGTAGTGTTGTCGTGAATAGCAGAGTGTATTTGCATGATGATGGTGAAATGGAATGTTGAAATTGATGAGTAAGTTTTGTGTAGTTCCAATCATTTTCCGTGTGGTCGAGTGGTGTAAGGCGTTGGATGGGGAACCACCTTTAAACGTCGCCGGTTCGAATCCCACCATCAACATACATATTCACAACCACCAACATCACATTATCACATCACACACAATACCCACTATCACATACATACTACCACAATCACACAATCACAGCCCAACATCATCATCACAGTCTTCATTATCAACAACAACAAATACTACTACTACTACTACTAATACTACTTATATCTATATAAGTAGTATATATTACGGACGAGTCAGGAATAGAATGTGTGGCAGCAGCAGCAGAAATTCGTGAAGTTCCACGAGGAAACAACGTCAACAGAAAGCGATTCGTATTGAAATGAAGGAACAGTGAATTGTGAGACGATTGATTGACATTCGTAAAGGAACAGTCAAGGTTCATTGATATTTTGCAAATTAAGTATTTACTGTTTTCCTCTCACATTTTACTAAGACATTCTGCAATTTTCACTTCAAATACATTGGATTGTCCACACTCGTGTTCGTGTTGTTGTTGTTGTTGTTGTTGTTGTTGTTGTTGTTGTTCACCACACTACCACCTTTACAATTACAACTACAAATACAAAGAAAATACAAAAACACTACTACAACCACAAACAAAACCACAATCACCACGTCACTCTCTCCACATTCTCACTCCCGTGTCCCCCGTTACTTCCACACTTCATTTCATTCATTCACAACACCGACCAGTCACAGTCACTTGCCTAGTCCCACTCACACACAACATCGTCTCCTCACTGTATCCAACTACTACTGTAGTCATGTGTGCCGATTGCTGCTTACCTCAGTGTGAACTTGATTCAGTACCACTTGGGATGGCATGCAGACACAATGAGTGGACAAGTGTCAAACAGACAAGATGAAACACACTCTCCCTCACTGACTCATCATCTCAACGTGTTACACTGTGTAGTTTGTCGAAGCAGACAGTGGTGGATGGATTGACACGGGGTGATGAGTGGTGAGTGGTTGTGTGGTTGATTGATTGAGTGTGTGAGTGATTGATTGATTGATTGAGTGAGTGAGTGATTGAGTGAGTAGTATGTGTTGTGTAGTGTGTAGTGTTGTCGTGAATAGCAGAGTGTATTTGCATGATGATGGTGAAATGGAATGTTGAAATTGATGAGTAAGTTTTGTGTAGTTCCAATCATTTTCCGTGTGGTCGAGTGGTGTAAGGCGTTGGATGGGGAACCACCTTTAAACGTCGCCGGTTCGAATCCCACCATCAACATACATATTCACAACCACCAACATCACATTATCACATCACACACAATACCCACTATCACATACATACTACCACAATCACACAATCACAGCCCAACATCATCATCACAGTCTTCATTATCAACAACAACAAATACTACTACTACTACTACTAATACTACTTATATCTATATAAGTAGTATATATTGTGGGCGAGTCAGGAATAGAATGTGTGGCAGCAGCAGCAGCAGAAATTCGTGAAGTTCCAGGAGGAAACAACGTCAACAGAAAGCGATTCGTATTGAAATGAAGGAACAGTGAATTGTGAGACGATTGATTGACATTCGTAAAGGAACAGTCAAGGTTCATTGATATTTTGCAAATTAAGTATTTACTGTTTTCCTCTCACATTTTACTAAGACATTCTGCAATTTTCACTTCAAATACATTGGATTGTCCCCACTCGTGTTCGTGTTGTTGTTGTTGTTGTTCACCACACTACCACCTTTACAATTACAACTACAAATACAACGAAAATACAAAAACACTACTACAACCACAAACAAAACCACAATCACCACGTCACTCTCTCCACATTCTCACTCCCGTGTCCCCTGTTACTTGCACACTTCATTTCATTCATTCACAACACCGACCAGTCACAGTCACTTGCCTAGTCCCACTCACACACAACATCGTCTCCTCACTGTATCCAACTACTACTGTGGTCATGTGTGCCGATTGCTGCTCACCTCAGTGTGAACTTGATTCAGTACCACTTGGGATGGCATGCAGACACAATGAGTGGACAAGTGTCAAACAGACAGGATGAAACACACTCTCCCTCACTGACTCATCATCTCAACGTGTTACACTGTGTAGTTTGTCGAAGCAGACAGTGGTGGATGGATTGACACGGGGTGATGAGTGGTGAGTGGTTGTGTGGTTGATTGATTGAGTGTGTGAGTGAGTGATTGAGTGAGTGAGTGAGTGATTGAGTGAGTGAGTGAGTGAGTGAGTAGTATGTGTTGTGTAGTGTGTAGTGTTGTCGTGAATAGCAGAGTGTATTTGCATGATGATGGTGAAATGGAATGTTGAAATTGATGAGTAAGTTTTGTGTAGTTCCAATCATTTTCCGTGTGGTCGAGTGGTGTAAGGCGTTGGATGGGGAACCACCTTTAAACGTCGCCGGTTCGAATCCCACCATCAACATACATATTCACAACCACCAACATCACATTATCACATCACACACAATACCCACTATCACATACATACTACCACAATCACACAATCACAGCCCAACATCATCATCACAGTCTTCATTATCAACAACAACAAATACTACTACTACTACTACTACTAATACTACTTATATCTATATAAGTAGTATATATTGTGGGCGAGTCATGAATAGAATGTGTGGCAGCAGCAGCAGCAGAAATTCGTGAAGTTCCAGGAGGAAACAACGTCAACAGAAAGCGATTCGTATTGAAATGAAGGAACAGTGAATTGTGAGACGATTGATTGACATTCGTAAAGGAACAGTCAAGGTTCATTGATATTTTGCAAATTAAGTATTTACTGTTTTCCTCTCACATTTTACTAAGACATTCTGCAATTTTCACTTCAAATACATTGGATTGTCCCCACTCGTGTTCTTGTTCTTCTTCTTGTTCTTCTTCCTGTTCTTGTTGTTGTTGTTATTCTTGTTGTTGCTGTTCACCACACTACCACCTTTACAATTACAACTACAAATACAACGAAAATACAAAAACACTACTACAACCACAAACAAAACCACAATCACCACGTCACTCTCTCCACATTCTCACTCCCGTGTCCCCTGTTACTTGCACACTTCATTTCATTCATTCACAACACCGACCAGTCACAGTCACTTGCCTAGTCCCACTCACACACAACATCGTCTCCTCTCTGTATCCAACTACTACTGTGGCCATGTGTGCCGATTGCTGCTTACCTCAGTGTGAACTTGATTCAGTACCACTTGGGATGGCATGCAGACACAATGAGTGGACAAGTGTCAAACAGACAGGATGAAACACACTCTCCCTCACTGACTCATCATCTCAACGTGTTACACTGTGTAGTTTGTCGAAGCAGACAGTGGTGGATGGATTGACACGGGGTGATGAGTGGTGAGTGGTTGTGTGGTTGATTGATTGAGTGTGTGAGTGAGTGATTGAGTGAGTGAGTGAGTGAGTGAGTGAGTGAGTGAGTGAGTAGTATGTGTTGTGTAGTGTGTAGTGTTGTCGTGAATAGCAGAGTGTATTTGCATGATGATGGTGAAATGGAATGTTGAAATTGATGAGTAAGTTTTGTGTAGTTCCAATCATTTTCCGTGTGGTCGAGTGGTCTAAGGCGTTGGATGGGGAACCACCTTTAAACGTCGCCGGTTCGAATCCCACCATCAACATACATATTCACAACCACTAACATCACATTATCACATCACACACAATACCCACTATCACATACATACTACCACAATCACACAATCACAGCCCAACATCATCATCACAGTCTTCATTATCAACAACAACAAATACTACTACTACTACTACTAATACGACTTATATCTATATTAGTAGTGTATATTGTGGGCGAGTCATGAATAGAATGTGTGGCAGCAGCAGCAGAAATTCGTGAAGTTCCAGGAGGAAACAACGTCAACAGAAAGCGATTCGTATTGAAATGAAGGAACAGTGAATTGTGAGACGATTGATTGACATTCGTAAAGGAACAGTCAAGGTTCATTGATATTGTAGTGCCGCGATTCGTTAACCGTTTACTTCGATAACCGTTATAATTCTAAACTTAACGGTGCGTAAAATCAGAAGACAAAGGATAGCAGCAACTACAGTTTATTGTCGAATGACTCAGGTTCGGAAGCTAACGACACCTGAGCGAATATGAACGAGCGAGTGAACAGGCAAACAAGCGAAGGAAACGAACGAGGAGCAAGCGAGCGAGCGAGAGAGTAGCAAGCAATTACATAGGCAATTTATAGTCAAATTTAATAAGGGCACAGCAAAGCAAAACAAAGGCTGATAATAGTATTTGCGTGCGTACATATATGGGGAGGAGTATGAGTCATCGAATGATATTTAAGTAGTCAACATTTCGGATAGAGCGTCATGTGCTCTAGTGGTATAGCAGTGCAAAGAATATGCAAATTGTTACTATCCAAATAACGATGTCTGTTAAGTAAGTTATAAAAAGGGCTTAACCAAAATTGGCTATAATCGAAATTGATTGTAGGATGGTTGCTATATAACTCCCCCCTGCAAACAAAGATATATGAAAAAATGTCTGTGTTTGCATAAAGTACAGTAAATTGAATAGCGTAGTTACAATCATTCGAAGATATGGGCTTGTACAAAATTAGAATGAAGTTAATGTGCATTTAGTTCGTGCCCGTCCGTTAGGCTATACAAAATAGCGGTAAGATGTAGAAGGAATATGGTATCGCTTCGAAAAAAAATTACACGTATGAGCGTAAAGGTACATAAGCTTTGTCGAGTTTAATAGCGTTTAACATAAGTTTAATAATCTATATGTATACAATGGAGAGGAAGAATTTTAATTAATATTCGAAATAGCAGAAAATCGTCAGTAAAAGATTGTAGCGACATAACGTTGCGGCCATCTTACTCTGCGACCAGATTTTGTCGTTATCGGAGTCTCTTCTTTTTGGTGCGTTAGCGTCGTTGACTCTTGAGACTCGTGTTTCGTCGGTGTGATCGTCTTCGAGAGGCTTGTGCTTGTCAATTGAAAATCGCTGTCAATGAAAGCTGGTTTCACTCGATCGATGCTGATTACGTCTGTCTTCCCAGCTTTTTCTACCGTGACTGTCTTATCTGTCTTCGTAATCACTCTGAATGGACCTTCATAGTTCGGCTGCAGAGGTGGTTGTACGTTGTCTCTTCTGATGAATACGTGCGTGCTATTATGTAGTTGCTGAGGTACGAATACTCGTCGTTGTTGTAGTCTGGGAAGTGCTATTTTTAAATCGTTCATGTGTTTCTTTAGGTGTTGCACGTAGTTGGCTACATCAGTCGGAACACTTTTAACTGAAGCGAAAAATTCTCCGGGTAAACGTAAAGTAGTTCCATATACCAACTCGGCTGGACAACATCCCATGTCCTGTTTAATTATTGTTCTTAAACCTAACATTACTAAGGGAAGCTTATTAGCCCAATCGTTATTGACAATGACAGATGTAAGGGATGCTTTCAACTGCCTATGTAGGCGTTCAACCATTCCGTTTGCCATTGGATGGTAGGATGTCGTTCGTATACGTTTAATTCCGAGGAGTTCTGTAAGCTGCTGGAAGAGTCGACTTTCGAATTGAGCTCCTCTATCGGTCGTGATAATTGCCGGTATACCATAGTAAGAAATCCAATTTTCGATTAGGGCTTTTGCTACAGATTCGGCTGAGGTGTCTTTGATTGGCACCGCTACAGGCCATCGGGTAAATCTATCGATGCATGTAAAAATATAGTTGTACCCGTTCGAAACTGGCAGTGGTCCCACGATATCGATGTGTTTATGTTCGAATCGAGTGTCTGGCTGTGAAAATGAACCCATTGGCGAGCTAGTATGACGATGTACTTTGGCTTTTTGACATTTCATGCATGTTTGTGTCCAATTACGTACATCGCGATTCATTTTTGTCCATACGAAACGCTCACTGATTAATTTCATCGTGGCTTTTATTCCCGGGTGCGATAGGTTATGGATACTTTCGAATACTTTCCGTCGTAATGGTTTAGGAATGAATGGGCGAGGTCGGCCTGTCGACATGTCACATATTACTTTCGCGTTGCCGAACTGAATATCTTCGAATAATAATGACGTCGTGTCATCGAATCTTAGCTTGTTTAGTTCGATGTCTGTCTCTTGTAACTTCGCGAGACCGTGATAATCAATTCCATTTGTAATAATCGCGTTTATCGTTGTTCTGGACAACGCATCTGCCACTTCGTTATTATTACCTTCAATATACTGTATGCTAGAAGTAAATTGGGAAATAAATTCTAATTGTCGAATTTCCCTCGGCGAATAGTTATCCTGCTTGGCGTTTAATGCTTTTCGTGAGGGGTTTGTGATCTGTATACACTGTGAAAATGGTACCCTCTATCATATGTCGGAAATGCTTGGTTGCCAAGTAAATCGCTAATAGTTCTCTTCCGAACGTACTGTACCTCGTTTGTGTAGGATTTAATCTCTTCGAGAAAAATGAAATCGGTTCCCATGTACCGTTTACTAACTGCTGCAGTACTGCTCCCACTGCTATGTTCGATGCGTCCGTCATGAGGGCTAGTGGCGCTTCGCTCTTTCGTCGTACTAGTATCATTTTCTCATGAAGTGCTCTCTTAGCCTTCTCAAAAGCTTGTATAGCCTCTGTCGATAGATGGAATGTTCGAATATTTCCTCGCAAAGCGTCCGTTAATGGCTGTAGTATTGCTGCGCAGTTTGGAATAAATCGCCTATAATAGTTTATTAGTCCCAAGAATCGTCGTAACTTTTTTTGTGACTCGGGCAACGGATAATTACGAATAGCAGCAACTTCTGCTGGAACTGGCATGATACCTCGAGAATTTATCATATGACCTAGGAATTGCAATGATTTCTTTCCAAATTCACATTTCTCCACGTTAATAGTAACACCATGTTCTTGAAGTCTCGTGAATAACTGTCGTAGATGTTGTAGATGTTCTTCCACAGTAGCGCTAGCTACTAATATATCATCGATATATGCGTATACCCCTGTCAAACCTCTAACAACCTGATCAATAAATCGCTGAAAGGTTTGAGCTGCATTAGTTAGTCCAAATGGCATTCGTAAAAACTCAAATAAACCAAATGGAGTGATTACGGCCGTTTTCGGTATGTCTTCTGGGGCCACTGGAATGTGGTAGTACGCCCGAACAAGATCAATTTTCGAAAAAATCGTAGCACCTTCCATTTCGGTAGTGATGTCGTGAATATGTGGCACTGGGTATCTATCTGCTATCGTTTGCTTGTTAAGGGCTCTATAATCTCCACATGGTCTAATTTCTCCATTCTTTTTGGGAACCATATGTAACGGAGATGCCCAGGGACTATTAGATGGCCTTATGATACCAAGTTTCATTAGTTTTTCGAATTCTCGTTTTGCAATGTTTAACCTTTTTGGGTCCAACCTTCGCGCTCTTACTCTAGTCGGTGGACCTTTCGTGACGATATGGTGCTGTACTGTATGTTTAAGATCTTTGTTGTCGTATGATGACCTCGTTAAGTCGGCGAACTTATTTAGAAGTGACTTATATTGCTCGTTCCTATCTTTCGACACTACTAAATTCATAGATACATGATCGGTGGTCACTCCTCTTATGACTACTGAGCGTTCTCCATTCACTAGTTGGTTTCGTCGAGAATCCACTAATAGGTCAAAATTCTTTAAGAAATCGATACCAATTATGGGTACGGACACATCAGCGATCACAAATTCCCAGCGAAGAGAAATATTACGGCCGAAATTCAAAGTTAGTTTTCGCTTGCCATATGTCTTTATATTGGATCTATTCGCTGCTTTAAGAGTTAGCGCAGTATCGATATTTTGTTTTTCGTTGCTCAATGGGGGAACGACGCTTATCTCTGCTCCCGTGTCTACTAAAAATTGTGCGCCTGTTACTCTGTCCTGAACATAGAATAAACGATTGCTCCTGGGAGCTGCGTTGATCGTTGTAGTCGTTACTGAGAATCGTTGGGATCGTT
Organism: Schistosoma mansoni; assembly: GCF_000237925.1. NCBI lineage: Eukaryota > Metazoa > Platyhelminthes > Trematoda > Strigeidida > Schistosomatidae > Schistosoma > Schistosoma mansoni. Next base: position 271,545 of record NW_017386094.1, on the reverse strand, counting down.
TAAATTTGCATGGAGACCTGCATTTTCGAGCTCTGTAGCCAAATGTTTGATGGTACCAGCATATAGCAGGATCTGGTAGTCCCTTAGAAAATGATCGGTTTCTATCTCTTGATCTGCTGCGCGACCCACTTCTTTTCCTGTCGTTGTGATTTAGAGTCGTTAGTTTGTGGCATAGCGCATTAATTTCCTTTTGCAAGGCCTCGATTCTTTCGTCAACTGTGGAGTTGAGTGTTTGTGTAGTCGCATTTCTCATTCTCTCGTAAATCTTATCGGCTATTTTAGCGATGTTGTCTATGTTTTCATCGCTATCTCCAACAGCGAGGATCTGCTGTACGTTCGGTGGGAGTCGTCGCAACCATAACTGGTAAAATATATTTTTATCCACATTTCTGTCTCCAATTACGTTGCTCATATACGTTTTTAACTGCGAAGGCGTTCTATCTCCGATTTGAACTTCACTGAGCAACTGCTCGACAGCTTGCCGGTCGTTTAACGAGAGAGCTTTTATTACTGCCTGTTTCAATACATCGTACGGATTTACCGCATCCGGCTTAGTTAGGACCTCTCGTACCTTGTCTGCTACTTCATCTGGAAGTAGTGAGCTTGCATAGCCGAACTTATGTCGCTGTAAAAGAATACGATTGGCTACGAAGTAATTTTCAAGTCTAATAAACCAGAGTTGAGGATCAGTAACATTAAAAGAGGGAATAGTAACATTAATAACTCCCACGGATGGTGACTGTGAAAGATCGATTGTTTCGTTATTTAAAGACATTACTAATAATAATAATAATAATAATAATAATAATAATAAATTAAATAGTATGCGAATATAACGTTATTGTCACTAAGAGAAATGAATCGATGAAAAAAATGATAATAACAAAAGGTACAATTTATAAAATGGAACAGACTTACTAAATTGCACCAATATATCAATTGTTCGTGAATAATCGTTATTTATTATGAATATTATCGTTAAGTTCAATAATGCTTATGGGATGATGCACATACGATTAAAATTGTGATATAATAAATCCACAATTATGATTATAATCCAGATAATAATTCGAATAGAAACAGAGTACGTTGAATTTTCGAAATGAAATTATCTCGTCGAAAATTGTTTTGCGTTCGCTCGTCGAGGCATCCAATTCCGTAGTGTCGTGTTCGCACGGAGAGGCAACCAATTCTATTGCGTCGTGCTTGTTCGGCGAGGCCTCCAATTCTGTAGTGCCGCGATTCGTTAACCGTTTACTTCGATAACCGTTATAATTCTAAACTTAACGGTGCGTAAAATCAGAAGACAAAGGATAGCAGCAACTACAGTTTATTGTCGAATGACTCAGGTTCGGAAGCTAACAACACCTGAGCGAATATGAACGAGCGAGTGAACAGGCAAACAAGCGAAGGAAACGAACGAGGAGCAAGCGAGCGAGCGAGAGAGTAGCAAGCAATTACATAGGCAATTTATAGTCAAATTTAATAAGGGCACAGCAAAGCAAAACAAAGGCTGATAATAGTATTTGCGTGCGTACATATATGGGGAGGAGTATGAGTCATCGAATGATATTTAAGTAGTCAACATTTCGGATAGAGCGTCATGTGCTCTAGTGGTATAGCAGTGCAAAGAATATGCAAATTGTTACTATCCAAATAACGATGTCTGTTAAGTAAGTTATAAAAAGGGCTTAACCAAAATTGGCTATAATCGAAATTGATTGTAGGATGGTTGCTATAATATTTTGCAAATTAAGTATTTACTGTTTTCCTCTCACATTTTACTAAGACATTCTGCAATTTTCACTTCAAATACATTGGATTGTCCCCACTCGTGTTCTTGTTCTTCTTCTTGTTCTTCTTCCTGTTCTTGTTGTTGTTGTTGTTGTTATTCTTGTTGTTGTTGTTCACCACACTACCACCTTTACAATTACAACTACAAATACAACGAAAATACAAAAACACTACTACAACCACAAACAAAACCACAATCACCACGTCACTCTCTCCACATTCTCACTCCCGTGTCCCCTGTTACTTGCACACTTCATTTCATTCATTCACAACACCGACCAGTCACAGTCACTTGCCTAGTCCCACTCACACACAACATCGTCTCCTCACTGTATCCAACTACTACTGTGGTCATGTGTGCCGATTGCTGCTTACCTCAGTGTGAACTTGATTCAGTACCACTTGGGATGGCATGCAGACACAATGAGTGGACAAGTGTCAAACAGACAGGATGAAACACACTCTCCCTCACTGACTCATCATCTCAACGTGTTACACTGTGTAGTTTGTCGAAGCAGACAGTGGTGGATGGATTGACACGGGGTGATGAGTGGTGAGTGGTTGTGTGGTTGATTGATTGAGTGTGTGAGTGAGTGATTGAGTGAGTGAGTGAGTGAGTGAGTGAGTAGTATGTGTTGTGTAGTGTGTAGTGTTGTCGTGAATAGCAGAGTGTATTTGCATGATGATGGTGAAATGGAATGTTGAAATTGATGAGTAAGTTTTGTGTAGTTCCAATCATTTTCCGTGTGGTCGAGTGGTCTAAGGCGTTGGATGGGGAACCACCTTTAAACGTCGCCGGTTCGAATCCCACCATCAACATACATATTCACAACCACTAACATCACATTATCACATCACACACAATACCCACTATCACATACATACTACCACAATCACACAATCACAGCCCAACATCATCATCACAGTCTTCATTATCAACAACAACAAATACTACTACTACTACTACTAATACTACTTATATCTATATAAGTAGTATATATTGTGGGCGAGTCAGGAATAGAATGTGTGGCAGCAGCAGCAGCAGAAATTCGTGAAGTTCCAGGAGGAAACAACGTCAACAGAAAGCGATTCGTATTGAAATGAAGGAACAGTGAATTGTGAGACGATTGATTGACATTCGTAAAGGAACAGTCAAGGTTCATTGATATTTTGCAAATTAAGTATTTACTGTTTTCCTCTCACATTTTACTAAGACATTCTGCAATTTTCACTTCAAATACATTGGATTGTCCCCACTCGTGTTCGTGTTGTTGTTGTTGTTGTTGTTGTTGTTGTTATTCACCACACTACCACCTTTACAATTACAACTACAAATACAACGAAAATACAAAAACACTACTACAACCACAAACAAAACCACAATCACCACGTCACTCTCTCCACATTCTCACTCCCGTGTCCCCTGTTACTTGCACACTTCATTTCATTCATTCACAACACCGACCAGTCACAGTCACTTGCCTAGTCCCACTCACACACAACATCGTCTCCTCACTGTATCCAACTACTACTGTGGTCATGTGTGCCGATTGCTGCTTACCTCAGTGTGAACTTGATTCAGTACCACTTGGGATGGCATGCAGACACAATGAGTGGACAAGTGTCAAACAGACAGGATGAAACACACTCTCCCTCACTGACTCATCATCTCAACGTGTTACACTGTGTAGTTTGTCGAAGCAGACAGTGGTGGATGGATTGACACGGGGTGATGAGTGGTGAGTGGTTGTGTGGTTGATTGATTGAGTGTGAGAGTGAGTGAGTGAGTGAGTGAGTAGTATGTGTTGTGTAGTGTGTAGTGTTGTCGTGAATAGCAGAGTGTATTTGCATGATGATGGTGAAATGGAATGTTGAAATTGATGAGTAAGTTTTGTGTAGTTCCAATCATTTTCCGTGTGGTCGAGTGGTCTAAGGCGTTGGATGGGGAACCACCTTTAAACGTCGCCGGTTCGAATCCCACCATCAACATACATATTCACAACCACTAACATCACATTATCACATCACACACAATACCCACTATCACATACATACTACCACAATCACACAATCACAGCCCAACATCATCATCACAGTCTTCATTATCAACAACAACAAATACTACTACTACTACTAATACTACTTATATCTATATAAGTAGTATATATTGTGGGCGAGTCAGGAATAGAATGTGTGGCAGCAGCAGCAGCAGAAATTCGTGAAGTTCCAGGAGGAAACAACGTCAACAGAAAGCGATTCGTATTGAAATGAAGGAACAGTGAATTGTGAGACGATTGATTGACATTCGTAAAGGAACAGTCAAGGTTCATTGATATTTTGCAAATTAAGTATTTACTGTTTTCCTCTCACATTTTACTAAGACATTCTGCAATTTTCACTTCAAATACATTGGATTGGCCCCACTCGTGTTCGTGTTGTTGTTGTTGTTGTTGTTGTTGTTGTTGTTATTCACCACACTACCACCTTTACAATTACAACTACAAATACAACGAAAATACAAAAACACTACTACAACCACAAACAAAACCACAATCACCACGTCACTCTCTCCACATTCTCACTCCCGTGTCCCCTGTTACTTGCACACTTCATTTCATTCATTCACAACACCGACCAGTCACAGTCACTTGCCTAGTCCCACTCACACACAACATCGTCTCCTCACTGTATCCAACTACTACTGTGGTCATGTGTGCCGATTGCTGCTTACCTCAGTGTGAACTTGATTCAGTACCACTTGGGATGGCATGCAGACACAATGAGTGGACAAGTGTCAAACAGACAGGATGAAACACACTCTCCCTCACTGACTCATCATCTCAACGTGTTACACTGTGTGGTTTGTCGAGGCAGACAGTGGTGGATGGATTGACACGGGGTGATGAGTGGTGAGTGGTTGTGTGGTTGATTGATTGAGTGTGAGAGTGAGTGAGTGAGTGAGTGAGTAGTATGTGTTGTGTAGTGTGTAGTGTTGTCGTGAATAGCAGAGTGTATTTGCATGATGATGGTGAAATGGAATGTTGAAATTGATGAGTAAGTTTTGTGTAGTTCCAATCATTTTCCGTGTGGTCGAGTGGTCTAAGGCGTTGGATGGGGAACCACCTTTAAACGTCGCCGGTTCGAATCCCACCATCAACATACATATTCACAACCACTAACATCACATTATCACATCACACACAATACCCACTATCACATACATACTACCACAATCACACAATCACAGCCCAACATCATCATCACAGTCTTCATTATCAACAACAACAAATACTACTACTACTACTAATACTACTTATATCTATATAAGTAGTATATATTGTGGGCGAGTCAGGAATAGAATGTGTGGCAGCAGCAGCAGAAATTCGTGAAGTTCCAGGAGGAAACAACGTCAACAGAAAGCGATTCGTATTGAAATGAAGGAACAGTGAATTGTGAGACGATTGATTGACATTCGTAAAGGAACAGTCAAGGTTCATTGATATTTTGCAAATTAAGTATTTACTGTTTTCCTCTCATAATTTACTAAGACATTCTGCAATTTTCACTTCAAATACATTGGATTGTCGTTGTTGTTGTTGTTGTTATTCTTGTTGTTGTTGTTCACCACACTACCACCTTTACAATTACAACTACAAATACAACGAAAATACAAAAACACTACTACAACCACAAACAAAACCACAATCACCACGTCACTCTCTCCACATTCTCACTCCCGTGTCCCCTGTTACTTGCACACTTCATTTCATTCATTCACAACACCGACCAGTCACAGTCACTTGCCTAGTCCCACTCACACACAACATCGTCTCCTCACTGTATCCAACTACTACTGTGGTCATGTGTGCCGATTGCTGCTTACCTCAGTGTGAACTTGATTCAGTACCACTTGGGATGGCATGCAGACACAATGAGTGGACAAGTGTCAAACAGACAGGATGAAACACACTCTCCCTCACTGACTCATCATCTCAACGTGTTACACTGTGTGGTTTGTCGAGGCAGACAGTGGTGGATGGATTGACACGGGGTGATGAGTGGTGAGTGGTTGTGTGGTTGATTGATTGAGTGTGAGAGTGAGTGAGTGAGTGAGTGAGTAGTATGTGTTGTGTAGTGTGTAGTGTTGTCGTGAATAGCAGAGTGTATTTGCATGATGATGGTGAAATGGAATGTTGAAATTGATGAGTAAGTTTTGTGTAGTTCCAATCATTTTCCGTGTGGTCGAGTGGTCTAAGGCGTTGGATGGGGAACCACCTTTAAACGTCGCCGGTTCGAATCCCACCATCAACATACATATTCACAACCACTAACATCACATTATCACATCACACACAATACCCACTATCACATACATACTACCACAATCACACAATCACAGCCCAACATCATCATCACAGTCTTCATTATCAACAACAACAAATACTACTACTACTACTAATACTACTTATATCTATATAAGTAGTATATATTGTGGGCGAGTCAGGAATAGAATGTGTGGCAGCAGCAGCAGCAGAAATTCGTGAAGTTCCAGGAGGAAACAACGTCAACAGAAAGCGATTCGTATTGAAATGAAGGAACAGTGAATTGTGAGACGATTGATTGACATTCGTAAAGGAACAGTCAAGGTTCATTGATATTTTGCAAATTAAGTATTTACTGTTTTCCTCTCACATTTTACTAAGACATTCTGCAATTTTCACTTCAAATACATTGGATTGTCCACACTCGTGTTCGTGTTGTTGTTGTTGTTGTTGTTGTTGTTGCTGTTGTTCACCACACTACCACCTTTACAATTACAACTACAAATACAAAGAAAATACAAAAACACTACTACAACCACAAACAAAACCACAATCACCACGTCACTCTCTCCACATTCTCACTCCCGTGTCCCCCGTTACTTCCACACTTCATTTCATTCATTCACAACACCGACCAGTCACAGTCACTTGCCTAGTCCCACTCACACACAACATCGTCTCCTCACTGTATCCAACTACTACTGTAGTCATGTGTGCCGATTGCTGCTTACCTCAGTGTGAACTTGATTCAGTACCACTTGGGATGGCATGCAGACACAATGAGTGGACAAGTGTCAAACAGACAGGATGAAACACACTCTCCCTCACTGACTCATCATCTCAACGTGTTACACTGTGTAGTTTGTCGAAGCAGACAGTGGTGGATGGATTGACACGGGGTGATGAGTGGTGAGTGGTTGTGTGGTTGATTGATTGAGTGTGTGAGTGATTGATTGATTGATTGATTGAGTGAGTGAGTGATTGAGTGAGTAGTATGTGTTGTGTAGTGTGTAGTGTTGTCGTGAATAGCAGAGTGTATTTGCATGATGATGGTGAAATGGAATGTTGAAATTGATGAGTAAGTTTTGTGTAGTTCCAATCATTTTCCGTGTGGTCGAGTGGTGTAAGGCGTTGGATGGGGAACCACCTTTAAACGTCGCCGGTTCGAATCCCACCATCAACATACATATTCACAACCACCAACATCACATTATCACATCACACACAATACCCACTATCACATACATACTACCACAATCACACAATCACAGCCCAACATCATCATCACAGTCTTCATTATCAACAACAACAAATACTACTACTACTACTACTAATACTACTTATATCTATATAAGTAGTATATATTACGGACGAGTCAGGAATAGAATGTGTGGCAGCAGCAGCAGAAATTCGTGAAGTTCCAGGAGGAAACAACGTCAACAGAAAGCGATTCGTATTGAAATGAAGGAACAGTGAATTGTGAGACGATTGATTGACATTCGTAAAGGAACAGTCAAGGTTCATTGATATTTTGCAAATTAAGTATTTACTGTTTTCCTCTCACATTTTACTAAGACATTCTGCAATTTTCACTTCAAATACATTGGATTGTCCACACTTGTGTTCGTGTTGTTGTTGTTGTTGTTGTTGTTCACCACACTACCACCTTTACAATTACAACTACAAATACAACGAAAATACAAAAACACTACTACAACCACAAACAAAACCACAATCACCACGTCACTCTCTCCACATTCTCACTCCCGTGTCCCCCGTTACTTCCACACTTCATTTCATTCATTCACAACACCGACCAGTCACAGTCACTTGCCTAGTCCCACTCACACACAACATCGTCTCCTCACTGTATCCAACTACTACTGTAGTCATGTGTGCCGATTGCTGCTTACCTCAGTGTGAACTTGATTCAGTACCACTTGGGATGGCATGCAGACACAATGAGTGGACAAGTGTCAAACAGACAGGATGAAACACACTCTCCCTCACTGACTCATCATCTCAACGTGTTACACTGTGTAGTTTGTCGAAGCAGACAGTGGTGGATGGATTGACACGGGGTGATGAGTGGTGAGTGGTTGTGTGGTTGATTGATTGAGTGTGTGAGTGATTGATTGATTGATTGATTGATTGATTGATTGAGTGAGTGAGTGAGTGAGTGAGTGAGTAGTATGTGTTGTGTAGTGTGTAGTGTTGTCGTGAATAGCAGAGTGTATTTGCATGATGATGGTGAAATGGAATGTTGAAATTGATGAGTAAGTTTTGTGTAGTTCCAATCATTTTCCGTGTGGTCGAGTGGTGTAAGGCGTTGGATGGGGAACCACCTTTAAACGTCGCCGGTTCGAATCCCACCATCAACATACATATTCACAACCACTAACATCACATTATCACATCACACACAATACCCACTATCACATACATACTACCACAATCACACAATCACAGCCCAACATCATCATCACAGTCTTCATTATCAACAACAACAAATACTACTACTACTACTACTAATACTACTTATATCTATATAAGTAGTATATATTACGGACGAGTCAGGAATAGAATGTGTGGCAGCAGCAGCAGAAATTCGTGAAGTTCCAGGAGGAAACAACGTCAACAGAAAGCGATTCGTATTGAAATGAAGGAACAGTGAATTGTGAGACGATTGATTGACATTCGTAAAGGAACAGTCAAGGTTCATTGATATTTTGCAAATTAAGTATTTACTGTTTTCCTCTCACATTTTACTAAGACATTCTGCAATTTTCACTTCAAATACATTGGATTGTCCACACTCGTGTTCGTGTTGTTGTTGTTGCTGTTGTTCACCACACTACCACCTTTACAATTACAACTACAAATACAACGAAAATACAAAAACACTACTACAACCACAAACAAAACCACAATCACCACGTCACTCTCTCCACATTCTCACTCCCGTGTCCCCCGTTACTTCCACACTTCATTTCATTCATTCACAACACCGACCAGTCACAGTCACTTGCCTAGTCCCACTCACACACAACATCGTCTCCTCACTGTATCCAACTACTACTGTAGTCATGTGTGCCGATTGCTGCTTACCTCAGTGTGAACTTGATTCAGTACCACTTGGGATGGCATGCAGACACAATGAGTGGACAAGTGTCAAACAGACAAGATGAAACACACTCTCCCTCACTGACTCATCATCTCAACGTGTTACACTGTGTAGTTTGTCGGGGGAAGCAGACAGTGGTGGATGGATTGACACGGGGTGATGAGTGGTGAGTGGTTGTGTGGTTGATTGATTGAGTGTGTGAGTGATTGATTGATTGATTGAGTGAGTGAGTGAGTGAGTGAGTGATTGAGTGAGTAGTATGTGTTGTGTAGTGTGTAGTGTTGTCGTGAATAGCAGAGTGTATTTGCATGATGATGGTGAAATGGAATGTTGAAATTGATGAGTAAGTTTTGTGTAGTTCCAATCATTTTCCGTGTGGTCGAGTGGTGTAAGGCGTTGGATGGGGAACCACCTTTAAACGTCGCCGGTTCGAATCCCACCATCAACATACATATTCACAACCACCAACATCACATTATCACATCACACACAATACCCACTATCACATACATACTACCACAATCACACAATCACAGCCCAACATCATCATCACAGTCTTCATTATCAACAACAACAAATACTACTACTACTACTACTAATACTACTTATATCTATATAAGTAGTATATATTACGGACGAGTCAGGAATAGAATGTGTGGCAGCAGCAGCAGAAATTCGTGAAGTTCCAGGAGGAAACAACGTCAACAGAAAGCGATTCGTATTGAAATGAAGGAACAGTGAATTGTGAGACGATTGATTGACATTCGTAAAGGAACAGTCAAGGTTCATTGATATTTTGCAAATTAAGTATTTACTGTTTTCCTCTCACATTTTACTAAGACATTCTGCAATTTTCACTTCAAATACATTGGATTGTCCACACTCGTGTTCGTGTTGTTGTTGTTGTTGTTGTTGTTCACCACACTACCACCTTTACAATTACAACTACAAATACAAAGAAAATACAAAAACACTACTACAACCACAAACAAAACCACAATCACCACGTCACTCTCTCCACATTCTCACTCCCGTGTCCCCCGTTACTTCCACACTTCATTTCATTCATTCACAACACCGACCAGTCACAGTCACTTGCCTAGTCCCACTCACACACAACATCGTCTCCTCACTGTATCCAACTACTACTGTAGTCATGTGTGCCGATTGCTGCTTACCTCAGTGTGAACTTGATTCAGTACCACTTGGGATGGCATGCAGACACAATGAGTGGACAAGTGTCAAACAGACAAGATGAAACACACTCTCCCTCACTGACTCATCATCTCAACGTGTTACACTGTGTAGTTTGTCGAAGCAGATAGTGGTGGATGGATTGACACGGGGTGATGAGTGGTGAGTGGTTGTGTGGTTGATTGATTGAGTGTGTGAGTGATTGATTGATTGATTGAGTGAGTGAGTGATTGAGTGAGTAGTATGTGTTGTGTAGTGTGTAGTGTTGTCGTGAATAGCAGAGTGTATTTGCATGATGATGGTGAAATGGAATGTTGAAATTGATGAGTAAGTTTTGTGTAGTTCCAATCATTTTCCGTGTGGTCGAGTGGTGTAAGGCGTTGGATGGGGAACCACCTTTAAACGTCGCCGGTTCGAATCCCACCATCAACATACATATTCACAACCACCAACATCACATTATCACATCACACACAATACCCACTATCACATACATACTACCACAATCACACAATCACAGCCCAACATCATCATCACAGTCTTCATTATCAACAACAACAAATACTACTACTACTACTACTAATACTACTTATATCTATATAAGTAGTATATATTACGGACGAGTCAGGAATAGAATGTGTGGCAGCAGCAGCAGAAATTCGTGAAGTTCCAGGAGGAAACAACGTCAACAGAAAGCGATTCGTATTGAAATGAAGGAACAGTGAATTGTGAGACGATTGATTGACATTCGTAAAGGAACAGTCAAGGTTCATTGATATTTTGCAAATTAAGTATTTACTGTTTTCCTCTCACATTTTACTAAGACATTCTGCAATTTTCACTTCAAATACATTGGATTGTCCACACTCGTGTTCGTGTTGTTGTTGTTGTTGTTGTTGTTGTTCACCACACTACCACCTTTACAATTACAACTACAAATACAACGAAAATACAAAAACACTACTACAACCACAAACAAAACCACAATCACCACGTCACTCTCTCCACATTCTCACTCCCGTGTCCCCCGTTACTTCCACACTTCATTTCATTCATTCACAACACCGACCAGTCACAGTCACTTGCCTAGTCCCACTCACACACAACATCGTCTCCTCACTGTATCCAACTACTACTGTAGTCATGTGTGCCGATTGCTGCTTACCTCAGTGTGAACTTGATTCAGTACCACTTGGGATGGCATGCAGACACAATGAGTGGACAAGTGTCAAACAGACAGGATGAAACACACTCTCCCTCACTGACTCATCATCTCAACGTGTTACACTGTGTAGTTTGTCGAAGCAGACAGTGGTGGATGGATTGACACGGGGTGATGAGTGGTGAGTGGTTGTGTGGTTGATTGAGTGTGTGAGTGATTGAGTGATTGATTGATTGATTGATTGAGTGAGTGAGTGATTGAGTGAGTAGTATGTGTTGTGTAGTGTGTAGTGTTGTCGTGAATAGCAGAGTGTATTTGCATGATGATGGTGAAATGGAATGTTGAAATTGATGAGTAAGTTTTGTGTAGTTCCAATCATTTTCCGTGTGGTCGAGTGGTCTAAGGCGTTGGATGGGGAACCACCTTTAAACGTCGCCGGTTCGAATCCCACCATCAACATACCTATTCACAACCACTAACATCACATTATCACATCACACACAATACCCACTATCACATACATACTACCACAATCACACAATCACAGCCCAACATCATCATCACAGTCTTCATTATCAACAACAACAAATACTACTACTACTACTACTAATACTACTTATATCTATATAAGTAGTATATATTGTGAGCGAGTCAGGAATAGAATGTGTGGCGGCAGCAGCAGCAGCAGAAATTCGTGAAGTTCCAGGAGGAAACAACGTCAACAGAAAGCGATTCGTATTGAAATGAAGGAACAGTGAATTGTGAGACGATTGATTGACATTCGTAAAGGAACAGTCAAGGTTCATTGATATTTTGCAAATTAAGTATTTACTGTTTTCCTCTCACATTTTACTAAGACATTCTGCAATTTTCACCTCAAATACATTGGATTGTCCCCACTCGTGTTCTTGTTCTTCTTCTCGTTCGTCTTCCTGTTCTTGTTGATATTCTTGTTGCTGTTGTTCACCACACTACCACCTTTACAATTACAACTACAAATACAACGAAAATACAAAAACACTACTACAACCACAAACAAAACCACAATCACCACGTCACTCTCTCCACATTCTCACTCCCGTGTCCCCTGTTACTTCCACACTTCATTTCATTCATTCACAACACCGACCAGTCACAGTCACTTGCCTAGTCCCACTCACACACAACATCGTCTCCTCACTGTATCCAACTACTACTGTAGTCATGTGTGCCGATTGCTGCTTACCTCAGTGTGAACTTGATTCAGTACCACTTGGGATGGCATGCAGACACAATGAGTGGACAAGTGTCAAACAGACAGGATGAAACACACTCTCCCTCAATGACTCATCATCTCAACGTGTTACACTGTGTAGTTTGTCGAAGCAGACAGTGGTGGATGGATTGAAACGGGGTGATGAGTGGTGAGTGGTTGTGTGGTTGATTGATTGAGTGTGTGAGTGAGTGATTGAGTGAGTGAGTGAGTGAGTGAGTGAGTGAGTAGTATGTGTTGTGTAGTGTGTAGTGTTGTCGTGAATAGCAGAGTGTATTTGCATGATGATGGTGAAATGGAATGTTGAAATTGATGAGTAAGTTTTGTGTAGTTCCAATCATTTTCCGTGTGGTCGAGTGGTGTAAGGCGTTGGATGGGGAACCACCTTTAAACGTCGCCGGTTCGAATCCCACCATCAACATACCTATTCACAACCACTAACATCACATTATCACATCACACACAATACCCACTATCACATACATACTACCACAATCACACAATCACAGCCCAACATCATCATCACAGTCTTCATTATCAACAACAACAAATACTACTACTACTACTACTAATACTACTTATATCTATATAAGTAGTATATATTGTGGGCGAGTCAGGAATAGAATGTGTGGCAGCAGCAGCAGCAGAAATTCGTGAAGTTCCAGGAGGAAACAACGTCAACAGAAAGCGATTCGTATTGAAATGAAGGAACAGTGAATTGTGAGACGATTGATTGACATTCGTAAAGGAACAGTCAAGGTTCATTGATATTTTGCAAATTAAGTATTTACTGTTTTCCTCTCACATTTTACTAAGACATTCTGCAATTTTCACTTCAAATACATTGGATTGTCCACACTCGTGATCGTGTTGTTGTTGTTGTTGTTGTTGTTGTTGTGCACCACACTACCACCTTTACAATTACAACTACAAATACAACGAAAATACAAAAACACTACTACAACCACAAACAAAACCACAATCACCACGTCACTCTCTCCACATTCTCACTCCCGTGTCCCCTGTTACTTCCACACTTCATTTCATTCATTCACAACACCGACCAGTCACAGTCACTTGCCTAGTCCCACTCACACACAACATCGTCTCCTCACTGTATCCAACTACTACTGTAGTCATGTGTGCCGATTGCTGCTTACCTCAGTGTGAACTTGATTCAGTACCACTTGGGATGGCATGCAGACACAATGAGTGGACAAGTGTCGAACAGACAGGATGAAACACACTCTCCCTCACTGACTCATCATCTCAACGTGTTACACTGTGTAGTTTGTCGAAGCAGACAGTGGTGGATGGATTGAAACGGGGTGATGAGTGGTGAGTGGTTGTGTGGTTGATTGATTGAGTGTGTGAGTGAGTGATTGAGTGAGTGAGTGAGTGAGTGATTGAGTGAGTAGTATGTGTTGTGTAGTGTGTAGTGTTGTCGTGAATAGCAGAGTGTATTTGCATGATGATGGTGAAATGGAATGTTGAAATTGATGAGTAAGTTTTGTGTAGCTCCAACCATTTTCCGTGTGGTCGAGTGGTGTAAGGCGTTGGATGGGGAACCACCTTTAAACGTCGCCGGTTCGAATCCCACCATCAACATACCTATTCACAACCACTAACATCACATTATCACATCACACACAATACCCACTATCACATACATACTACCACAATCACACAATCACAGCCCAACATCATCATCACAGTCTTCATTATCAACAACAACAAATACTACTACTACTACTAATACTACTTATATCTATATAAGTAGTATATATTGTGGGCGAGTCAGGAATAGAATGTGTGGCAGCAGCAGCAGCAGAAATTCGTGAAGTTCCAGGAGGAAACAACGTCAACAGAAAGCGATTCGTATTGAAATGAAGGAACAGTGAATTGTGAGACGATTGATTGACATTCGTAAAGGAACAGTCAAGGTTCATTGATATTTTGCAAATTAAGTATTTACTGTTTTCCTCTCACATTTTACTAAGACATTCTGCAATTTTCACTTCAAATACATTGGATTTGGATTGTCCCCACTCGTGTTCGTGTTGTTGTTGTTGTTGTTGTTATTCACCACACTACCACCTTTACAATTACAACTACAAATACAACGAAAATACAAAAACACTACTACAACCACAAACAAAACCACAATCACCACGTCACTCTCTCCACATTCTCACTCCCGTGTCCCCTGTTACTTGCACACTTCATTTCATTCATTCACAACACCGACCAGTCACAGTCACTTGCCTAGTCCCACTCACACACAACATCGTCTCCTCACTGTATCCAACTACTACTGTGGTCATGTGTGCCGATTGCTGCTTACCTCAGTGTGAACTTGATTCAGTACCACTTGGGATGGCATGCAGACACAATGAGTGGACAAGTGTCAAACAGACAGGATGAAACACACTCTCCCTCACTGACTCATCATCTCAACGTGTTACACTGTGTAGTTTGTCGAAGCAGACAGTGGTGGATGGATTGACACGGGGTGATGAGTGGTGAGTGGTTGTGTGGTTGATTGATTGAGTGTGAGAGTGAGTGAGTGAGTGAGTGAGTAGTATGTGTTGTGTAGTGTGTAGTGTTGTCGTGAATAGCAGAGTGTATTTGCATGATGATGGTGAAATGGAATGTTGAAATTGATGAGTAAGTTTTGTGTAGTTCCAATCATTTTCCGTGTGGTCGAGTGGTCTAAGGCGTTGGATGGGGAACCACCTTTAAACGTCGCCGGTTCGAATCCCACCGTCAACATACATATTCACAACCACTAACATCACATTATCACATCACACACAATACCCACTATCACATACATACTACCACAATCACACAATCACAGCCCAACATCATCATCACAGTCTTCATTATCAACAACAACAAATACTACTACTACTACTAATACTACTTATATCTATATAAGTAGTATATATTGTGGGCGAGTCAGGAATAGAATGTGTGGCAGCAGCAGCAGAAATTCGTGAAGTTCCAGGAGGAAACAACGTCAACAGAAAGCGATTCGTATTGAAATGAAGGAACAGTGAATTGTGAGACGATTGATTGACATTCGTAAAGGAACAGTCAAGGTTCATTGATATTTTGCAAATTAAGTATTTACTGTTTTCCTCTCACATTTTAATAAGACATTCTGCAATTTTCACTTCAAATACATTGGATTGTCCCCACTCGTGTTCGTGTTGTTGTTGTTGTTGTTGTTGTTGTTATTCACCACACTACCACCTTTACAATTACAACTACAAATACAACGAAAATACAAAAACACTACTACAACCACAAACAAAACCACAATCACCACGTCACTCTCTCCACATTCTCACTCCCGTGTCCCCTGTTACTTGCACACTTCATTTCATTCATTCACAACACCGACCAGTCACAGTCACTTGCCTAGTCCCACTCACACACAACATCGTCTCCTCACTGTATCCAACTACTACTGTGGTCATGTGTGCCGATTGCTGCTTACCTCAGTGTGAACTTGATTCAGTACCACTTGGGATGGCATGCAGACACAATGAGTGGACAAGTGTCAAACAGACAGGATGAAACACACTCTCCCTCACTGACTCATCATCTCAACGTGTTACACTGTGTAGTTTGTCGAGGCAGACAGTGGTGGATGGATTGACACGGGGTGATGAGTGGTGAGTGGTTGTGTGGTTGATTGATTGAGTGTGAGAGTGAGTGAGTGAGTGAGTGAGTAGTATGTGTTGTGTAGTGTGTAGTGTTGTCGTGAATAGCAGAGTGTATTTGCATGATGATGGTGAAATGGAATGTTGAAATTGATGAGTAAGTTTTGTGTAGTTCCAATCATTTTCCGTGTGGTCGAGTGGTCTAAGGCGTTGGATGGGGAACCACCTTTAAACGTCGCCGGTTCGAATCCCACCATCAACATACATATTCACAACCACTAACATCACATTATCACATCACACACAATACCCACTATCACATACATACTACCACAATCACACAATCACAGCCCAACATCATCATCACAGTCTTCATTATCAACAACAACAAATACTACTACTACTACTACTACTACTACTAATACTACTTATATCTATATAAGTAGTATATATTGTGGGCGAGTCATGAATAGAATGTGTGGCAGCAGCAGCAGAAATTCGTGAAGTTCCAGGAGGAAACAACGTCAACAGAAAGCGATTCGTATTGAAATGAAGGAACAGTGAATTGTGAGACGATTGATTGACATTCGTAAAGGAACAGTCAAGGTTCATTGATATTTTGCAAATTAAGTATTTACTGTTTTCCTCTCACATTTTACTAAGACATTCTGCAATTTTCACTTCAAATACATTGGATTGTCCCCACTCGTGTTCGTGTTGTTGTTGTTGTTGTTGTTGTTGTTATTCACCACACTACCACCTTTACAATTACAACTACAAATACAACGAAAATACAAAAACACTACTACAACCACAAACAAAACCACAATCACCACGTCACTCTCTCCACATTCTCACTCCCGTGTCCCCTGTTACTTGCACACTTCATTTCATTCATTCACAACACCGACCAGTCACAGTCACTTGCCTAGTCACACTCACACACAACATCGTCTCCTCACTGTATCCAACTACTACTGTGGTCATGTGTGCCGATTGCTGCTTACCTCAGTGTGAACTTGATTCAGTACCACTTGGGATGGCATGCAGACACAATGAGTGGACAAGTGTCAAACAGACAGGATGAAACACACTCTCCCTCACTGACTCATCATCTCAACGTGTTACACTGTGTAGTTTGTCGAGGCAGACAGTGGTGGATGGATTGACACGGGGTGATGAGTGGTGAGTGGTTGTGTGGTTGATTGATTGAGTGTGAGAGTGAGTGAGTGAGTGAGTGAGTAGTATGTGTTGTGTAGTGTGTAGTGTTGTCGTGAATAGCAGAGTGTATTTGCATGATGATGGTGAAATGGAATGTTGAAATTGATGAGTAAGTTTTGTGTAGTTCCAATCATTTTCCGTGTGGTCGAGTGGTCTAAGGCGTTGGATGGGGAACCACCTTTAAACGTCGCCGGTTCGAATCCCACCATCAACATACATATTCACAACCACTAACATCACATTATCACATCACACACAATACCCACTATCACATACATACTACCACAATCACACAATCACAGCCCAACATCATCATCACAGTCTTCATTATCAACAACAACAAATACTACTACTACTACTACTAATACTACTTATATCTATATAAGTAGTATATATTGTGGGCGAGTCAGGAATAGAATGTGTGGCAGCAGCAGCAGCAGAAATTCGTGAAGTTCCAGGAGGAAACAACGTCAACAGAAAGCGATTCGTATTGAAATGAAGGAACAGTGAATTGTGAGACGATTGATTGACATTCGTAAAGGAACAGTCAAGGTTCATTGATATTTTGCAAATTAAGTATTTACTGTTTTCCTAAGACATTCTGCAATTTTCACTTCAAATACATTGGATTGTCCCCACTCGTGTTCGTGTTGTTGTTGTTGTTGTTATTCTTGTTGTTGTTGTTCACCAAACTACCACCTTTACAATTACAACTACAAATACAACGAAAATACAAAAGCACTATTACAACCACAAACAAAACCACAATCACCACGTCACTCTCTCCACATTCTCACTCCCGTGTCCCCTGTTACTTGCACACTTCATTTCATTCATTCACAACACCGACCAGTCACAGTCACTTGCCTAGTCCCACTCACACACAACATCGTCTCCTCACTGTATCCAACTACTACTGTGGTCATGTGTGCCGATTGCTGCTTACCTCAGTGTGAACTTGATTCAGTACCACTTGGGATGGCATGCAGACACAATGAGTGGACAAGTGTCAAACAGACAGGATGAAACACACTCTCCCTCACTGACTCATCATCTCAACGTGTTACACTGTGTAGTTTGTCGAAGCAGACAGTGGTGGATGGATTGACACGGGGTGATGAGTGGTGAGTGGTTGTGTGGTTGATTGATTGAGTGTGAGAGTGAGTGATTGAGTAGTATGTGTTGTGTAGTGTGTAGTGTTGTCGTGAATAGCAGAGTGTATTTGCATGATGATGGTGAAATGGAATGTTGAAATTGATGAGTAAGTTTTGTGTAGTTCCAATCATTTTCCGTGTGGTCGAGTGGTCTAAGGCGTTGGATGGGGAACCACCTTTAAACGTCGCCGGTTCGAATCCCACCATCAACATACATATTCACAACCACTAACATCACATTATCACATCACACACAATACCCACTATCACATACATACTACCACAATCACACAATCACAGCCCAACATCATCATCACAGTCTTCATTATCAACAACAACAAATACTACTACTACTACTACTAATACTACTTATATCTATATAAGTAGTATATATTGTGGGCGAGTCATGAATAGAATGTGTGGCAGCAGCAGCAGAAATTCGTGAAGTTCCAGGAGGAAACAACGTCAACAGAAAGCGATTCGTATTGAAATGAAGGAACAGTGAACATTCGTAAAGGAACAGTCAAGGTTCATTGATATTTTGCAAATTAAGTATTTACTGTTTTCCTCTCACATTTTCCTCTCACATTTTACTAAGACATTCTGCAATTTTCACTTCAAATACATTGGATTGTCCCCACTCGTGTTCGTGTTGTTGTTGTTGTTGTTGTTATTCACCACACTACCACCTTTACAATTACAACTACAAATACAACGAAAATACAAAAACACTACTACAACCACAAACAAAACCACAATCACCACGTCACTCTCTCCACATTCTCACTCCCGTGTCCCCTGTTACTTGCACACTTCATTTCATTCATTCACAACACCGACCAGTCACAGTCACTTGCCTAGTCCCACTCACACACAACATCGTCTCCTCACTGTATCCAACTACTACTGTGGTCATGTGTGCCGATTGCTGCTTACCTCAGTGTGAACTTGATTCAGTACCACTTGGGATGGCATGCAGACACAATGAGTGGACAAGTGTCAAACAGACAGGATGAAACACACTCTCCCTCACTGACTCATCATCTCAACGTGTTACACTGTGTAGTTTGTCGAAGCAGACAGTGGTGGATGGATTGACACGGGGTGATGAGTGGTGAGTGGTTGTGTGGTTGATTGATTGAGTGTGTGAGTGAGTGATTGAGTGAGTGAGTGAGTGAGTGAGTAGTATGTGTTGTGTAGTGTGTAGTGTTGTCGTGAATAGCAGAGTGTATTTGCATGATGATGGTGAAATGGAATGTTGAAATTGATGAGTAAGTTTTGTGTAGTTCCAATCATTTTCCGTGTGGTCGAGTGGTCTAAGGCGTTGGATGGGGAACCACCTTTAAACGTCGCCGGTTCGAATCCCACCATCAACATACATATTCACAACCACTAACATCACATTATCACATCACACACAATACCCACTATCACATACATACTACCACAATCACACAATCACAGCCCAACATCATCATCACAGTCTTCATTATCAACAACAACAAATACTACTACTACTACTACTACTTATATCTATATAAGTAGTGTATATTGTGGGCGAGTCATGAATAGAATGTGTGGCAGCAGCAGCAGAAATTCGTGAAGTTCCAGGAGGAAACAACGTCAACAGAAAGCGATTCGTATTGAAATGAAGGAACAGTGAATTGTGAGACGATTGATTGACATTCGTAAAGGAACAGTCAAGGTTCATTGATATTTTGCAAATTAAGTATTTACTGTTTTCCTCTCACATTTTACTAAGACATTCTGCAATTTTCACTTCAAATACATTGGATTGTCCCCACTCGTGTTCTTGTTCTTCTTCTTGTTCTTCTTCCTGTTCTTGTTGTTGTTGTTGTTGTTATTCTTGTTGTTGTTGTTCACCACACTACCACCTTTACAATTACAACTACAAATACAACGAAAATACAAAAACACTACTACAACCACAAACAAAACCACAATCACCACGTCACTCTCTCCACATTCTCACTCCCGTGTCCCCTGTTACTTGCACACTTCATTTCATTCATTCACAACACCGACCAGTCACAGTCACTTGCCTAGTCCCACTCACACACAACATCGTCTCCTCACTGTATCCAACTACTACTGTGGTCATGTGTGCCGATTGCTGCTCACCTCAGTGTGAACTTGATTCAGTACCACTTGGGATGGCATGCAGACACAATGAGTGGACAAGTGTCAAACAGACAGGATGAAACACACTCTCCCTCACTGACTCATCATCTCAACGTGTTACACTGTGTAGTTTGTCGAAGCAGACAGTGGTGGATGGATTGACACGGGGTGATGAGTGGTGAGTGGTTGTGTGGTTGATTGATTGAGTGTGTGAGTGAGTGATTGAGTGAGTGAGTGAGTGAGTGAGTAGTATGTGTTGTGTAGTGTGTAGTGTTGTCGTGAATAGCAGAGTGTATTTGCATGATGATGGTGAAATGGAATGTTGAAATTGATGAGTAAGTTTTGTGTAGTTCCAATCATTTTCCGTGTGGTCGAGTGGTCTAAGGCGTTGGATGGGGAACCACCTTTAAACGTCGCCGGTTCGAATCCCACCATCAACATACATATTCACAACCACTAACATCACATTATCACATCACACACAATACCCACTATCACATACATACTACCACAATCACACAATCACAGCCCAACATCATCATCACAGTCTTCATTATCAACAACAACAAATACTACTACTACTACTACTAATACTACTTATATCTATATAAGTAGTATATATTGTGGGCGAGTCAGGAATAGAATGTGTGGCAGCAGCAGCAGCAGAAATTCGTGAAGTTCCAGGAGGAAACAACGTCAACAGAAAGCGATTCGTATTGAAATGAAGGAACAGTGAATTGTGAGACGATTGATTGACATTCGTAAAGGAACAGTCAAGGTTCATTGATATTTTGCAAATTAAGTATTTACTGTTTTCCTCTCACATTTTACTAAGACATTCTGCAATTTTCACTTCAAATACATTGGATTGTCCCCACTCGTGTTCGTGTTGTTGTTGTTGTTGTTGTTATTCTTGTTGTTGTTGTTCACCACACTACCACCTTTACAATTACAACTACAAATACAACGAAAATACAAAAACACTACTACAACCACAAACAAAACCACAATCACCACGTCACTCTCTCCACATTCTCACTCCCGTGTCCCCTGTTACTTGCACACTTCATTTCATTCATTCACAACACCGACCAGTCACAGTCACTTGCCTAGTCCCACTCACACACAACATCGTCTCCTCACTGTATCCAACTACTACTGTGGTCATGTGTGCCGATTGCTGCTCACCTCAGTGTGAACTTGATTCAGTACCACTTGGGATGGCATGCAGACACAATGAGTGGACAAGTGTCAAACAGACAGGATGAAACACACTCTCCCTCACTGACTCATCATCTCAACGTGTTACACTGTGTAGTTTGTCGAAGCAGACAGTGGTGGATGGATTGACACGGGGTGATGAGTGGTGAGTGGTTGTGTGGTTGATTGATTGAGTGTGTGAGTGAGTGATTGAGTGAGTGAGTGAGTGAGTGAGTAGTATGTGTTGTGTAGTGTGTAGTGTTGTCGTGAATAGCAGAGTGTATTTGCATGATGATGGTGAAATGGAATGTTGAAATTGATGAGTAAGTTTTGTGTAGTTCCAATCATTTTCCGTGTGGTCGAGTGGTCTAAGGCGTTGGATGGGGAACCACCTTTAAACGTCGCCGGTTCGAATCCCACCATCAACATACATATTCACAACCACTAACATCACATTATCACATCACACACAATACCCACTATCACATACATACTACCACAATCACACAATCACAGCCCAACATCATCATCACAGTCTTCATTATCAACAACAACAAATACTACTACTACTACTACTACTAATACTACTTATATCTATATAAGTAGTGTATATTGTGGGCGAGTCATGAATAGAATGTGTGGCAGCAGCAGCAGAAATTCGTGAAGTTCCAGGAGGAAACAACGTCAACAGAAAGCGATTCGTATTGAAATGAAGGAACAGTGAATTGTGAGACGATTGATTGACATTCGTAAAGGAACAGTCAAGGTTCATTGATATTTTGCAAATTAAGTATTTACTGTTTTCCTCTCACATTTTACTAAGACATTCTGCAATTTTCACTTCAAATACATTGGATTGTCCCCACTCGTGTTCGTGTTGTTGTTGTTGTTGTTGTTGTTATTCACCACACTACCACCTTTACAATTACAACTACAAATACAACGAAAATACAAAAGCACTACTACAACCACAAACAAAACCACAATCACCACGTCACTCTCTCCACATTCTCACTCCCGTGTCCCCTGTTACTTGCACACTTCATTTCATTCATTCACAACACCGACCAGTCACAGTCACTTGCCTAGTCCCACTCACACACAACATCGTCTCCTCACTGTATCCAACTACTACTGTGGTCATGTGTGCCGATTGCTGCTTACCTCAGTGTGAACTTGATTCAGTACCACTTGGGATGGCATGCAGACACAATGAGTGGACAAGTGTCAAACAGACAGGATGAAACACACTCTCCCTCACTGACTCATCATCTCAACGTGTTACACTGTGTAGTTTGTCGAAGCAGACAGTGGTGGATGGATTGACACGGGGTGATGAGTGGTGAGTGGTTGTGTGGTTGATTGATTGAGTGTGTGAGTGAGTGATTGAGTGAGTGAGTGAGTGAGTGAGTGAGTAGTATGTGTTGTGTAGTGTGTAGTGTTGTCGTGAATAGCAGAGTGTATTTGCATGATGATGGTGAAATGGAATGTTGAAATTGATGAGTAAGTTTTGTGTAGTTCCAGTCATTTTCCGTGTGACCGAGTGGTCTAAGGCGTTGGATGGGGAACCACCTTTAAACGGCGCCGGTTCGAATCCCACCATCAACATACCTATTCACAACCACTAACATCACATTATCACATCACACACAATACTCACTATCACATACATACTACCACAATCACACAATCACAGCCCAACATCATCACAGTCATCAACAACAACGAATACTACTACTACTACCACTACTACTAATACTACTTATATCTATATAAGTAGTATATATGGCGAGTCAGGAATAGAATGTGTGGCAGCAGAAATTCGTGAAGTTCCAGGAGGAAAGAACGTGAACAGAAAGCGATTCGTATTGAAATGAAGGAACAGTGAATTGTGAGACGATTGATTGACATTCGCAAAGGAACAGTCAAGGTTCATTGATATTTTGCAAATTAAGTATTTACTGTTTTCCTCTCACATTTTACTAAGATATTCTGCAATTTTCACTTCCAATACATTGGATTGTCCCCACTCGTGTTCTTGTTGTTGTTGTTGTTGTTCACCACACTACGACTATTACAATTACAACTACAAATACAACGAAAAAACAAAAACAGTACTACAACCACAAACAAAACCACAATCACCACGTCACACTCTCCACATTCTCACTCCCGTGTCCCCTGTTACTTCCACACTTCATTTAATTGATTCACAACACCAACCAGTCACAGTCACTTGCCTAGTCCCACTCACACACAACATCGTCTCCTCACTGTATCCAACTACTACTGTGATGTGTGCCGATTGCTGCTTAACTCAGTGTGAACTTGATTCAGCACGTGGGATGGCATGCAGACACATTGAGTGGACAAGTGTCAAACAGACAGGATGAAACACACTCTCCCTCACTGACTGATCGTCTGAACGTGTTACACTGCGTAGTTTGTCGAAGCAGACAGTGGTGGATGGATTGACACGGGGTGATGAGTGGTGAGTGGTTGTGTGGTTGATTGATTGATTGAGTGTGTGAGTGAGTGATTGAGTGAGTGAGTGAGTGATTGAGTGAGTGAGTGAGTGAGTAGTATGTGTTGTGTAGTGTGTAGTGTTGTGGTGAATAGCAGAGTGTATTTGCATGATGATGGTGAAATGGAATGTTGAAATTGATGAGTAAGTTTTGTGTATTTCCAATCATTTTCCGTGTGACCGAGTGGTCTAAGGCGTTGGATGGGGAACCACCTTTAAACGGCACCGGTTCGAATCCCACCATCAACATACCTATTCACAACCACTAACATCACATTATCACATCACACACAATACTCACTATCACATACATACTACCACAATCACACAATCACAGCCCAACATCATCACAGTCATCAACAACAACGAATACTACTACTACTACTACCACTACTACTAATACTACTTATATCTATATAAGTAGTATATATGGCGAGTCAGGAATAGAATGTGTGGCAGCAGAAATTCGTGAAGTTCCAGGAGGAAAGAACGTGAACAGAAAGCGATTCGTATTGAAATGAAGGAACAGTGAATTGTGAGACGATTGATTGACATTCGCAAAGGAACAGTCAAGGTTCATTGATATTTTGCAAATTAAGTATTTACTGTTTTCCTCTCACATTTTACTAAGATATTCTGCAATTTTCACTTCCAATACATTGGATTGTCCCCACTCGTGTTCTTGTTCTTGTTGTTGTTGTTGTTGTTGTTGTTCACCACACTACGACTATTACAATTACAACTACAAATACAACGAAAAAACAAAAACAGTACTACAACCACAAACAAAACCACAATCACCACGTCACACTCTCCACATTCTCACTCCCGTGTCCCCTGTTACTTCCACACTTCATTTAATTGATTCACAACACCGACCAGTCACAGTCACTTGCCTAGTCCCACTCACACACAACATCGTCTCCTCACTGTATCCAACTACTACTGTGATGTGTGCCGATTGCTGCTTAACTCAGTGTGAACTTGATTCAGCACGTGGGATGGCATGCAGACACATTGAGTGGACAAGTGTCAAACAGACAGGATGAAACACACTCTCCCTCACTGACTGATCGTCTGAACGTGTTACACTGCGTAGTTTGTCGAAGCAGACAGTGGTGGATGGATTGACACGGGGTGATGAGTGGTGAGTGGTTGTGTGGTTGATTGATTGATTGAGTGTGTGATTGAGTGAGTGAGTGAGTGATTGAGTGAGTGAGTGAGTGAGTAGTATGTGTTGTGTAGTGTGTAGTGTTGTGGTGAATAGCAGAGTGTATTTGCATGATGATGGTGAAATGGAATGTTGAAATTGATGAGTAAGTTTTGTGTATTTCCAATCATTTTCCGTGTGGCCGAGTGGTCTAAGGCGTTGGATGGGGAACCACCTTTAAACGGCGCCGGTTCGAATCCCACCATCAACATACCTATTCACAACCACTAACATCACATTATCACATCACACACAATACTCACTATCACATACATACTACCACAATCACACAATCACAGCCCAACATCATCACAGTCATCAACAACAACGAATACTACTACTACTACTACCACTACTACTAATACTACTTATATCTATATAAGTAGTATATATGGCGAGTCAGGAATAGAATGTGTGGCAGCAGAAATTCGTGAAGTTCCAGGAGGAAAGAACGTGAACAGAAAGCGATTCGTATTGAAATGAAGGAACAGTGAATTGTGAGACGATTGATTGACATTCGCAAAGGAACAGTCAAGGTTCATTGATATTTTGCAAATTAAGTATTTACTGTTTTCCTCTCACATTTTACTAAGACATCCTGCAATTTTCACTTCCAATACATTGGATTGTCCCCACTCGTGTTCTTGTTCTTGTTGTTGTTGTTGTTGTTGTTCACCACACTACGACTATTACAATTACAACTACAAATACAACGAAAAAACAAAAACAGTACTACAACCACAAACAAAACCACAATCACCATGTCACACTCTCCACATTCTCACTCCCGTGTCCCCTGTTACTTCCACACTTCATTTAATTCATTCACAACACCGACCAGTCACAGTCACTTGCCTAGTCCCACTCACACACAACATCGTCTCCTCACTGTATCCAACTACTACTGTGATGTGTGCCGATTGCTGCTTAACTCAGTGTGAACTTGATTCAGCACGTGGGATGGCATGCAGACACATTGAGTGGACAAGTGTCAAACAGACAGGATGAAACACACTCTCCCTCACTGACTGATCGTCTGAACGTGTTACACTGCGTAGTTTGTCGAAGCAGACAGTGGTGGATGGATTGACATGGGGTGATGAGTGGTGAGTGGTTGTGTGGTTGATTGATTGATTGAGTGTGTGAGTGAGTGAGTGATTGAGTGAGTGAGTGAGTGAGTAGTATGTGTTGTGTAGTGTGTAGTGTTGTGGTGAATAGCAGAGTGTATTTGCATGATGATGGTGAAATGGAATGTTGAAATTGATGAGTAAGTTTTGTGTATTTCCAATCATTTTCCGTGTGGCCGAGTGGTCTAAGGCGTTGGATGGGGAACCACCTTTAAACGGCGCCGGTTCGAATCCCACCATCAACATACCTATTCACAACCACTAACATCACATTATCACATCACACACAATACTCACTATCACATACATACTACCACAATCACACAATCACAGCCCAACATCATCACAGTCATCAACAACAACGAATACTACTACTACTACTACCACTACTACTAATACTACTTATATCTATATAAGTAGTATATATGGCGAGTCAGGAATAGAATGTGTGGCAGCAGAAATTCGTGAAGTTCCAGGAGGAAAGAACGTGAACAGAAAGCGATTCGTATTGAAATGAAGGAACAGTGAATTGTGAGACGATTGATTGACATTCGCAAAGGAACAGTCAAGGTTCATTGATATTTTGCAAATTAAGTATTTACTGTTTTCCTCTCACATTTTACTAAGACATTCTGCAATTTTCACTTCCAATACATTGGATTGTCCCCACTCGTGTTCTTGTTCTTGTTGTTGTTGTTGTTGTTGTTGTTGTTGTTGTTGTTCACCACACTACGACTATTACAATTACAACTACAAATACAACGAAAAAACAAAAACAGTACTACAACCACAAACAAAACCACAATCACCACGTCACACTCTCCACATTCTCACTCCCGTGTCCCCTGTTACTTCCACACTTCATTTAATTGATTCACAACACCGACCAGTCACAGTCACTTGCCTAGTCCCACTCACACACAACATCGTCTCCTCACTGTATCCAACTACTACTGTGATGTGTGCCGATTGCTGCTTAACTCAGTGTGAACTGGATTCAGCACGTGGGATGGCATGCAGACACATTGAGTGGACAAGTGTCAAACAGACAGGATGAAACACACTCTCCCTCACTGACTGATCGTCTGAACGTGTTACACTGCGTAGTTTGTCGAAGCAGACAGTGGTGGATGGATTGACACGGGGTGATGAGTGGTGAGTGGTTGTGTGGTTGATTGATTGATTGAGTGTGTGATTGAGTGAGTGAGTGATTGAGTGAGTGAGTGAGTGGGTGAGTGAGTGAGTAGTATGTGTTGTGTAGTGTGTAGTGTTGTGGTGAATAGCAGAGTGTATTTGCATGATGATGGTGAAATGGAATGTTGAAATTGATGAGTAAGTTTTGTGTATTTCCTAATCATTTTCCGTGTGGCCGAGTGGTCTAAGGCGTTGGATGGGGAACCACCTTTAAACGGCGCCGGTTCGAATCCCACCACCAACATACCTATTCACAACCACTAACATCACATTATCACATCACACACAATACTCACTATCACATACATACTACCACAATCACACAATCACAGCCCAACATCATCACACTCATCAATAACAACGAATACTACTACTACTAATACTAATACTAATACTAATACTAATACTACTTATATCTATATAAGTAGTATATATGGCGAGTCAGGAATACAATGTCTGGCAGCAGAAATTCGTCAAGTTGGAGGAGGAAAGAACGTGAACAGAAAGCCATTGGTATTGAAATGAAGGAACAGTGAATTGTGAGACGATTGATTGACATTCGCAAAGGAACAGTCAAGGTTCATTGATATTTTGCGAATTAAGTATTTACTGTTTTCCTCTCACATTTTACTAAGACACTCTGCAATTTTCACTTCAAATACATTGGATTGTCCTCACTCGTGTTCTTCTTCTTCTTCTTGTTCTTGTTCTTGTTCTTGTTGTTGTTGACCACACTATGAATACTATTTCAATTACAACTACAAATACAACGAACAAACAAAAACAGTACTA
This sequence comes from Schistosoma mansoni, assembly GCF_000237925.1. Classification (NCBI taxonomy): domain Eukaryota; kingdom Metazoa; phylum Platyhelminthes; class Trematoda; order Strigeidida; family Schistosomatidae; genus Schistosoma; species Schistosoma mansoni. Next base: position 242,462 of record NW_017386094.1, on the reverse strand, counting down.
CAACCACAAACAAAACCACAATCACCAAGTCACACTCTCCACATTCTCACTCCTGTGTGCCCTGTTACTTCCACACTTCATTTAATTCATTCACAACACCGACCAGTCACAGTCACTTGCCTAGTCCCACTCACACACAACATCGTCTCCTCACTGTATCCAACTACTACTGTCATGTGTGCCGATTGCTGCTTAACTCAGTGTGAACTTGATTCAGCACGTGGGATGGCATGCAGATACATTGAGTGGACAAGTGTCAAACAGACAGGATGAAACACACTCTCCCTCACTGACTCATCGTGTGAACGTGTTACACTGCGTAGTTTGTCGAAGCAGACAGTGGTGGATGGATTGACACGGGGTGATGAGTGGTGAGTGGTTGTGTGGTTGATTGATTGAGTGTGTGAGTTTTTGAATGAGTGATTGAGTGTGTGAGTGAGTGATTGAGTGAGTGAGTGAGTGAGTGAGTAATATGTGTTGTGTAGTGTGTAGTGTTGTCGTGAATAGCAGAGTGTATTTGCATGATGATGGTGAAATGGAATGTTGAAATTGATGAGTAAGTTTTGTGTAGTTCCAATCATTTTCCGTGTGGTCGAGTGGTGTAAGGCGTTGGATGGGGAACCACCTTTAAACGTCGCCGGTTCGAATCCCACCATCAACATACATATTCACAACCACCAACATCACATTATCACATCACACACAATACCCACTATCACATACATACTACCACAATCACACAATCACAGCCCAACATCATCATCACAGTCTTCATTATCAACAACAACAAATACTACTACTACTAATACTACTTATATCTATATAAGTAGTATATATTGTGGGCGAGTCAGGAATAGAATGTGTGGCAGCAGCAGCAGAAATTCGTGAAGTTCCACGAGGAAACAACGTCAACAGAAAGCGATTCGTATTGAAATGAAGGAACAGTGAATTGTGAGACGATTGATTGACATTCGTAAAGGAACAGTCAAGGTTCATTGATATTTTGCAAATTAAGTATTTACTGTTTTCCTCTCACTGTTTTCCTCTCACATTTTACTAAGACATTCTGCAATTTTCACTTCAAATACATTGGATTGTCCCCACTCGTGTTCGTGTTGTTGTTGTTGTTGTTGTTATTCACCACACTACCACCTTTACAATTACAACTACAAATACAACGAAAATACAAAAACACTACTACAACCACAAACAAAACCACAATCACCACGTCACTCTCTCCACATTCTCACTCCCGTGTCCCCTGTTACTTGCACACTTCATTTCATTCATTCACAACACCGACCAGTCACAGTCACTTGCCTAGTCCCACTCACACACAACATCGTCTCCTCACTGTATCCAACTACTACTGTGGTCATGTGTGCCGATTGCTGCTCACCTCAGTGTGAACTTGATTCAGTACCACTTGGGATGGCATGCAGACACAATGAGTGGACAAGTGTCAAACAGACAGGATGAAACACACTCTCCCTCACTGACTCATCATCTCAACGTGTTACACTGTGTAGTTTGTCGAAGCAGACAGTGGTGGATGGATTGACACGGGGTGATGAGTGGTGAGTGGTTGTGTGGTTGATTGATTGAGTGTGTGAGTGAGTGATTGAGTGAGTGAGTGAGTGAGTGAGTGAGTAGTATGTGTTGTGTAGTGTGTAGTGTTGTCGTGAATAGCAGAGTGTATTTGCATGATGATGGTGAAATGGAATGTTGAAATTGATGAGTAAGTTTTGTGTAGTTCCAATCATTTTCCGTGTGGTCGAGTGGTCTAAGGCGTTGGATGGGGAACCACCTTTAAACGTCGCCGGTTCGAATCCCACCATCAACATACATATTCACAACCACTAACATCACATTATCACATCACACACAATACCCACTATCACATACATACTACCACAATCACACAATCACACAATCACAGCCCAACATCATCATCACAGTCTTCATTATCAACAACAACAAATACTACTACTACTACTACTACTAATACTACTTATATCTATATAAGTAGTATATATTGTGGGCGAGTCAGGAATAGAATGTGTGGCAGCAGCAGCAGAAATTCGTGAAGTTCCAGGAGGAAACAACGTCAACAGAAAGCGATTCGTATTGAAATGAAGGAACAGTGAATTGTGAGACGATTGATTGACATTCGTAAAGGAACAGTCAAGGTTCATTGATATTTTGCAAATTAAGTATTTACTGTTTTCCTCTCACATTTTACTAAGTATTTACTGTTTTCCTCTCACATTTTACTAAGACATTCTGCAATTTTCACTTGTTCTTCTTCTTGTTCTTCTTCCTGTTCTTGTTGTTGTTGTTGTTATTCTTGTTGTTGTTGTTCACCACACTACCACCTTTACAATTACAACTACAAATACAACGAAAATACAAAAACACTACTACAACCACAAACAAAACCACAATCACCACGTCACTCTCTCCACATTCTCACTCCCGTGTCCCCTGTTACTTGCACACTTCATTTCATTCATTCACAACACCGACCAGTCACAGTCACTTGCCTAGTCCCACTCACACACAACATCGTCTCCTCACTGTATCCAACTACTACTGTGGTCATGTGTGCCGATTGCTGCTTACCTCAGTGTGAACTTGATTCAGTACCACTTGGGATGGCATGCAGACACAATGAGTGGACAAGTGTCAAACAGACAGGATGAAACACACTCTCCCTCACTGACTCATCATCTCAACGTGTTACACTGTGTAGTTTGTCGAAGCAGACAGTGGTGGATGGATTGACACGGGGTGATGAGTGGTGAGTGGTTGTGTGGTTGATTGATTGAGTGTGTGAGTGAGTGATTGATTGAGTGAGTAGTATGTGTTGTGTAGTGTGTAGTGTTGTCGTGAATAGCAGAGTGTATTTGCATGATGATGGTGAAATGGAATGTTGAAATTGATGAGTAAGTTTTGTGTAGTTCCAATCATTTTCCGTGTGGTCGAGTGGTCTAAGGCGTTGGATGGGGAACCACCTTTAAACGTCGCCGGTTCGAATCCCACCATCAACATACATATTCACAACCACTAACATCACATTATCACATCACACACAATACCCACTATCACATACATACTACCACAATCACACAATCACAGCCCAACATCATCATCACAGTCTTCATTATCAACAACAACAAATACTACTACTACTACTACTAATACTACTTATATCTATATAAGTAGTATATATTGTGGGCGAGTCAGGAATAGAATGTGTGGCAGCAGCAGCAGAAATTCGTGAAGTTCCAGGAGGAAACAACGTCAACAGAAAGCGATTCGTATTGAAATGAAGGAACAGTGAATTGTGAGACGATTGATTGACATTCGTAAAGGAACAGTCAAGGTTCATTGATATTTTGCAAATTAAGTATTTACTGTTTTCCTCTCACATTTTACTAAGACATTCTGCAATTTTCACTTCAAATACATTGGATTGTGGATTGTCCCCACTCGTGTTCGTGTTGTTGTTATTCACCACACTACCACCTTTACAATTACAACTACAAATACAAATACAACGAAAATACAAAAACACTACTACAACCACAAACAAAACCACAATCACCACGTCACTCTCTCCACATTCTCACTCCCGTGTCCACTGTTACTTGCACACTTCATTTCATTCATTCACAACACCGACCAGTCACAGTCACTTGCCTAGTCCCACTCACACACAACATCGTCTCCTCACTGTATCCAACTACTACTGTGGTCATGTGTGCCGATTGCTGCTCACCTCAGTGTGAACTTGATTCAGTACCACTTGGGATGGCATGCAGACACAATGAGTGGACAAGTGTCAAACAGACAGGATGAAACACACTCTCCCTCACTGACTCATCATCTCAACGTGTTACACTGTGTAGTTTGTCGAAGCAGACAGTGGTGGATGGATTGACACGGGGTGATGAGTGGTGAGTGGTTGTGTGGTTGATTGATTGAGTGAGTGAGTGAGTGATTGAGTGAGTGAGTGAGTGAGTGAGTAGTATGTGTTGTGTAGTGTGTAGTGTTGTCGTGAATAGCAGAGTGTATTTGCATGATGATGGTGAAATGGAATGTTGAAATTGATGAGTAAGTTTTGTGTAGTTCCAATCATTTTCCGTGTGGTCGAGTGGTCTAAGGCGTTGGATGGGGAACCACCTTTAAACGTCGCCGGTTCGAATCCCACCATCAACATACATATTCACAACCACTAACATCACATTATCACATCACACACAATACCCACTATCACATACATACTACCACAATCACACAATCACAGCCCAACATCATCATCACAGTCTTCATTATCAACAACAACAAATACTACTACTACTACTACTAATACTACTTATATCTATATAAGTAGTATATATTGTGGGCGAGTCAGGAATAGAATGTGTGGCAGCAGCAGCAGCAGAAATTCGTGAAGTTCCAGGAGGAAACAACGTCAACAGAAAGCGATTCGTATTGAAATGAAGGAACAGTGAATTGTGAGACGATTGATTGACATTCGTAAAGGAACAGTCAAGGTTCATTGATATTTTGCAAATTAAGTATTTACTGTTTTCCTCTCACATTTTACTAAGACATTCTGCAATTTTCACTTCAAATACATTGGATTGTCCCCACTCGTGATCGTGTTGTTGTTGTTATACTTGTTGTTGTTGTTCACCAAACTACCACCTTTACAATTACAACTACAAATACAACGAAAATACAAAAACACTACTACAACCACAAACAAAACCACAATCACCACGTCACTCTCTCCACATTCTCACTCCCGTGTCCCCTGTTACTTGCACACTTCATTTCATTCATTCACAACACCGACCAGTCACAGTCACTTGCCTAGTCCCACTCACACACAACATCGTCTCCTCACTGTATCCAACTACTACTGTGGTCATGTGTGCCGATTGCTGCTTACCTCAGTGTGAACTTGATTCAGTACCACTTGGGATGGCATGCAGACACAATGAGTGGACAAGTGTCAAACAGACAGGATGAAACACACTCTCCCTCACTGACTCATCATCTCAACGTGTTACACTGTGTAGTTTGTCGAAGCAGACAGTGGTGGATGGATTGACACGGGGTGATGAGTGGTGAGTGGTTGTGTGGTTGATTGATTGAGTGTGTGAGTGAGTGATTGAGTGAGTGAGTGAGTGAGTGAGTGAGTAGTATGTGTTGTGTAGTGTGTAGTGTTGTCGTGAATAGCAGAGTGTATTTGCATGATGATGGTGAAATGGAATGTTGAAATTGATGAGTAAGTTTTGTGTAGTTCCAATCATTTTCCGTGTGGTCGAGTGGTGTAAGGCGTTGGATGGGGAACCACCTTTAAACGTCGCCGGTTCGAATCCCACCATCAACATACATATTCACAACCACTAACATCACATTATCACATCACACACAATACCCACTATCACATACATACTACCACAATCACACAATCACAGCCCAACATCATCATCACAGTCTTCATTATCAACAACAACAAATACTACTACTACTACTACTAATACTACTTATATCTATATAAGTAGTATATATTGTGGGCGAGTCATGAATAGAATGTGTGGCAGCAGCAGCAGAAATTCGTGAAGTTCCAGGAGGAAACAACGTCAACAGAAAGCGATTCGTATTGAAATGAAGGAACAGTGAATTGTGAGACGATTGATTGACATTCGTAAAGGAACAGTCAAGGTTCATTGATATTTTGCAAATTAAGTATTTACTGTTTTCCTCTCACATTTTACTAAGACATTCTGCAATTTTCACTTCAAATACATTGGATTGTCCCCACTCGTGTTCGTGTTGTTGTTGTTGTTGTTGTTATTCTTGTTGTTGTTGTTCACCACACTACCACCTTTACAATTACAACTACAAATACAACGAAAATACAAAAACACTACTACAACCACAAACAAAACCACAATCACCACGTCACTCTCTCCACATTCTCACTCCCGTGTCCCCTGTTACTTGCACACTTCATTTCATTCATTCACAACACCGACCAGTCACAGTCACTTGCCTAGTCCCACTCACACACAACATCGTCTCCTCACTGTATCCAACTACTACTGTGGTCATGTGTGCCGATTGCTGCTCACCTCAGTGTGAACTTGATTCAGTACCACTTGGGATGGCATGCAGACACAATGAGTGGACAAGTGTCAAACAGACAGGATGAAACACACTCTCCCTCACTGACTCATCATCTCAACGTGTTACACTGTGTAGTTTGTCGAAGCAGACAGTGGTGGATGGATTGACACGGGGTGATGAGTGGTGAGTGGTTGTGTGGTTGATTGATTGAGTGTGTGAGTGAGTGATTGAGTGAGTGAGTGAGTAGTATGTGTTGTGTAGTGTGTAGTGTTGTCGTGAATAGCAGAGTGTATTTGCATGATGATGGTGAAATGGAATGTTGAAATTGATGAGTAAGTTTTGTGTAGTTCCAATCATTTTCCGTGTGGTCGAGTGGTCTAAGGCGTTGGATGGGGAACCACCTTTAAACGTCGCCGGTTCGAATCCCACCATCAACATACATATTCACAACCACTAACATCACATTATCACATCACACACAATACCCACTATCACATACATACTACCACAATCACACAATCACAGCCCAACATCATCATCACAGTCTTCATTATCAACAACAACAAATACTACTACCACTACTACTAATACTACTTATATCTATATAAGTAGTATATATTGTGGGCGAGTCAGGAATAGAATGTGTGGCAGCAGCAGCAGCAGAAATTCGTGAAGTTCCAGGAGGAAACAACGTCAACAGAAAGCGATTCGTATTGAAATGAAGGAACAGTGAATTGTGAGACGATTGATTGACATTCGTAAAGGAACAGTCAAGGTTCATTGATATTTTGCAAATTAAGTATTTACTGTTTTCCTCTCACATTTTACTAAGACATTCTGCAATTTTCACTTCAAATACATTGGATTGTCCCCACTCGTGATCGTGTTGTTGTTGTTGTTGTTGTTGTTGTTGTTCACCACACTACCACCTTTACAATTACAACTACAAATACAACGAAAATACAAAAACACTACGACAACCACAAACAAAACCACAATCACCACGTCACTCTCTCCACATTCTCACTCCCGTGTCCCCCGTTACTTCCACACTTCATTTCATTCATTCACAACACCGACCAGTCACAGTCACTTGCCTAGTCCTACTCACACACAACATCGTCTCCTCACTGTATCCAACTACTACTGTAGTCATGTGTGCCGATTGCTGCTTACCTCAGTGTGAACTTGATTCAGTACCACTTGGGATGGCATGCAGACACAATGAGTGGACAAGTGTCAAACAGACAAGATGAAACACACTCTCCCTCACTGACTCATCATCTCAACGTGTTACACTGTGTAGTTTGTCGAAGCAGACAGTGGTGGATGGATTGACACGGGGTGATGAGTGGTGAGTGGTTGTGTGGTTGATTGATTGAGTGTGTGATTGATTGATTGATTGAGTGAGTGAGTGAGTGATTGAGTGAGTAGTATGTGTTGTGTAGTGTGTAGTGTTGTCGTGAATAGCAGAGTGTATTTGCATGATGATGGTGAAATGGAATGTTGAAATTGATGAGTAAGTTTTGTGTAGTTCCAATCATTTTCCGTGTGGTCGAGTGGTGTAAGGCGTTGGATGGGGAACCACCTTTAAACGTCGCCGGTTCGAATCCCACCATCAACATACATATTCACAACCACCAACATCACATTATCACATCACACACAATACCCACTATCACATACATACTACCACAATCACACAATCACAGCCCAACATCATCATCACAGTCTTCATTATCAACAACAACAAATACTACTACTACTACTACTAATACTACTTATATCTATATAAGTAGTATATATTACGGACGAGTCAGGAATAGAATGTGTGGCAGCAGCAGCAGAAATTCGTGAAGTTCCAGGAGGAAACAACGTCAACAGAAAGCGATTCGTATTGAAATGAAGGAACAGTGAATTGTGAGACGATTGATTGACATTCGTAAAGGAACAGTCAAGGTTCATTGATATTTTGCAAATTAAGTATTTACTGTTTTCCTCTCACATTTTACTAAGACATTCTGCAATTTTCACTTCAAATACATTGGATTGTCCACACTCGTGTTCGTGTTGTTTTTGTTGTTGTTGTTGTTGTTGCTGTTGTTCACCACACTACCACCTTTACAATTACAACTACAGATACAACGAAAATACAAAAACACTACTACAACCACAAACAAAACCACAATCACCACGTCACTCTCTCCACATTCTCACTCCCGTGTCCCCCGTTACTTCCACACTTCATTTCATTCATTCACAACACCGACCAGTCACAGTCACTTGCCTAGTCCCACTCACACACAACATCGTCTCCTCACTGTATCCAACTACTACTGTAGTCATGTGTGCCGATTGCTGCTTACCTCAGTGTGAACTTGATTCAGTACCACTTGGGATGGCATGCAGACACAATGAGTGGACAAGTGTCAAACAGACAAGATGAAACACACTCTCCCTCACTGACTCATCATCTCAACGTGTTACACTGTGTAGTTTGTCGAAGCAGACAGTGGTGGATGGATTGACACGGGGTGATGAGTGGTGAGTGGTTGTGTGGTTGATTGATTGAGTGTGTGAGTGATTGATTGATTGATTGATTGATTGAGTGAGTGAGTGATTGAGTGAGTAGTATGTGTTGTGTAGTGTGTAGTGTTGTCGTGAATAGCAGAGTGTATTTGCATGATGATGGTGAAATGGAATGTTGAAATTGATGAGTAAGTTTTGTGTAGTTCCAATCATTTTCCGTGTGGTCGAGTGGTGTAAGGCGTTGGATGGGGAACCACCTTTAAACGTCGCCGGTTCGAATCCCACCATCAACATACATATTCACAACCACCAACATCACATTATCACATCACACACAATACCCACTATCACATACATACTACCACAATCACACAATCACAGCCCAACATCATCATCACAGTCTTCATTATCAACAACAACAAATACTACTACTACTACTACTAATACTACTTATATCTATATAAGTAGTATATATTGTGGGCGAGTCAGGAATAGAATGTGTGGCAGCAGCAGCAGCAGAAATTCGTGAAGTTCCAGGAGGAAACAACGTCAACAGAAAGCGATTCGTATTGAAATGAAGGAACAGTGAATTGTGAGACGATTGATTGACATTCGTAAAGGAACAGTCAAGGTTCATTGATATTTTGCAAATTAAGTATTTACTGTTTTCCTCTCACATTTTACTAAGACATTCTGCAATTTTCACTTCAAATACATTGGATTCTCCCCACTCGTGTTGTTGTTGTTGTTATTCTTGTTGTTGTTGTTCACCACACTACCACCTTTACAATTACAACTACAAATACAACGAAAATACAAAAACACTACTACAACCACAAACAAAACCACAATCACCACGTCACTCTCTCCACATTCTCACTCCCGTGTCCCCTGTTACTTGCACACTTCATTTCATTCATTCACAACACCGACCAGTCACAGTCACTTGCCTAGTCCCACTCACACACAACATCGTCTCCTCACTGTATCCAACTACTACTGTAGTCATGTGTGCCGATTGCTGCTTACCTCAGTGTGAACTTGATTCAGTACCACTTGGGATGGCATGCAGACACAATGAGTGGACAAGTGTCAAACAGACAGGATGAAACACACTCTCCCTCACTGACTCATCATCTCAACGTGTTACACTGTGTAGTTTGTCGAAGCAGACAGTGGTGGATGGATTGAAACGGGGTGATGAGTGGTGAGTGGTTGTGTGGTTGATTGATTGAGTGTGTGAGTGAGTGAATGAGTGAGTGAGTGATTGAGTGAGTGAGTATTATGTGTTGTGTAGTGTGTAGTGTTGTCGTGAATAGCAGAGTGTATTTGCATGATGATGGTGAAATGGAATGTTGAAATTGATGAGTAAGTTTTGTGTAGTTCCAATCATTTTCCGTGTGGTCGAGTGGTGTAAGGCGTTGGATGGGGAACCACCTCAAAACGTCGCCGGTTCGAATCCCACCATCAACATACCTATTCACAACCACTAACATTCAGTACCACTTGGGATGGCATGCAGACACAATGAGTGGACAAGTGTCAAACAGACAGGATGAAACACACTCTCCCTCACTGACTCATCATCTCAACGTGTTACACTGTGTAGTTTGTCGAAGCAGACAGTGGTGGATGGATTGAAACGGGGTGATGAGTGGTTGAGTGTGTGAGTGAGTGATTGAGTGAGTGAGTGAGTGAGTGAGTGAGTAGTATGTGTTGTGTAGTGTGTAGTGTTGTCGTGAATAGCAGAGTGTATTTGCATGATGATGGTGAAATGGAATGTTGAAATTGATGAGTAAGTTTTGTGTAGTTCCAATCATTTTCCGTGTGGTCGAGTGGTGTAAGGCGTTGGATGGGGAACCACCTTTAAACGTCGCCGGTTCGAATCCCACCATCAACATACATATTCACAACCACTAACATCACATTATCACATCACACACAATACCCACTATCACATACATACTACCACAATCACACAATCACAGCCCAACATCATCATCACAGTCTTCATTATCAACAACAACAAATACTACTACTACTACTACTAATACTAATACTACTTATATCTATATAAGTAGTATATATTGTGGGCGAGTCAGGAATAGAATGTGTGGCAGCAGCAGCAGCAGAAATTCGTGAAGTTCCAGGAGGAAACAACGTCAACAGAAAGCGATTCGTATTGAAATGAAGGAACAGTGAATTGTGAGACGATTGATTGACATTCGTAAAGGAACAGTCAAGGTTCATTGATATTTTGCAAATTAAGTATTTACTGTTTTCCTCTCACATTTTACTAAGACATTCTGCAATTTTCACTCCAAATACATTGGATTGTCCACACTCGTGTTCGTGTTGTTGTTGTTGTTGTTGTTGTTGTTATTCACCACACTACCACCTTTACAATTACAACTACAAATACAACGAAAATACAAAAACACTACTACAACCACAAACAAAACCACAATCACCACGTCACTCTCTCCACATTCTCACTCCCGTGTCCCCTGTTACTTGCACACTTCATTTCATTCATTCACAACACCGACCAGTCACAGTCACTTGCCTAGTCCCACTCACACACAACATCGTCTCCTCACTGTATCCAACTACTACTGTGGTCATGTGTGCCGATTGCTGCTTACCTCAGTGTGAACTTGATTCAGTACCACTTGGGATGGCATGCAGACACAATGAGTGGACAAGTGTCAAACAGACAGGATGAAACACACTCTCCCTCACTGACTCATCATCTCAACGTGTTACACTGTGTAGTTTGTCGAAGCAGACAGTGGTGGACGGATTGACACGGGGTGATGAGTGGTGAGTGGTTGTGTGGTTGATTGATTGAGTGTGTGAGTGAGTGATTGAGTGAGTGAGTGAGTGAGTGATTGAGTGAGTAGTATGTGTTGTGTAGTGTGTAGTGTTGTCGTGAATAGCAGAGTGTATTTGCATGATGATGGTGAAATGGAATGTTGAAATTGATGAGTAAGTTTTGTGTAGTTCCAATCATTTTCCGTGTGGTCGAGTGGTCTAAGGCGTTGGATGGGGAACCACCTTTAAACGTCGCCGGTTCGAATCCCACCATCAACATACATATTCACAACCACTAACATCACATTATCACATCACACACAATACCCACTATCACATACATACTACCACAATCACACAATCACAGCCCAACATCATCATCACAGTCTTCATTATCAACAACAACAAATACTACTACTACTTTAGTGAACAAAACACTAGTTGGGGACAATCGAATGTATTTAAGCAAACATTACAGACTATCTCAGTAAATTCTGATAACCAAACAATGAACAGTCAATTTGCAAATTAACAACCAATTGTTTCAATCTTCTCTGTTTCTTCTCTAATTTCATTGCTCATGCATTTTCCAAACGATTGCGCTTCATTTCAGTTCTTTGCACATCGGTCTTCTGGCAAAATACATTCTATGTCTGACCCACACCATATACTACTTATATGGATATAAGTAGACCACACCACACTCGTCCGCCCTTTAAAGCATTCGTACATGCGGTGGTTCTGCTCGCCATGCCACTATCTTCTTTCACTGCAGTCTGTGCCAAACTCTCCGTCAGAATGTCGAGTCTGCGGCGCGCTGACCTCCATAGCTCCGTCGACCTGCCGGGGCACCAACATCCGCATCCACCCGGCACCCGGGACGTTCAACACCCGTACTCCACCGGCCTGCTGAGCCATCTACATCCGATGTCCGCCCAGCAGCCGCACGTCCCACTGCTCCTCTCCGTCGACAGCACCCGCTACAGCCAACGCCGCCCCGCCAGAACACTCCACTCGACGCCAACTCTCCACACCATACTGCCTCAACTAGCACCTCAACTCCAGACCCGCAGTGGCGTCCGCAGAACAGCACCCTTCCTCCTCCTGGTTGGCAGCGACACCAAATGTAGTGAACAGAACACGACTGGGGACAATCGAATGTATTTAAGCAAACATTACAGACTATCTCAGTAAATTCTGATAACCAAACAATGAACAGTCAATTTGCAAATTAACAACCAATTGTTTCAATCTTCTCTGTTTCTTCTCTAATTTCATTGCTCATGCATTTTCCAAACGATTGCACACAATACCCACTATCACATACATACTACCACAATCACACAATCACAGCCCAACATCATCATCACAGTCTTCATTATCAACAACAGTAGACCACACCGCACTACTACTACTACTAATACTACTTATATCTATATAAGTAGTATATATTGTGGGCGAGTCAGGAATAGAATGTGTGGCAGCAGCAGCAGCAGAAATTCGTGAAGTTCCAGGAGGAAACAACGTCAACAGAAAGCGATTCGTATTGAAATGAAGGAACAGTGAATTGTGAGACGATTGATTGACATTCGTAAAGGAACAGTCAAGGTTCATTGATATTTTGCAAATTAAGTATTTACTGTTTTCCTCTCACATTTTACTAAGACATTCTGCAATTTTCACTTCAAATACATTGGATTGTCCCCACTCGTGTTCTTGTTCTTCTTCCTGTTCTTGTTGTTGTTGTTGTTGTTATTCTTGTTGTTGTTGTTCACCACACTACCACCTTTACAATTACAACTACAAATACAACGAAAATACAAAAACACTACTACAACCACAAACAAAACCACAATCACCACGTCACTCTCTCCACATTCTCACTCCCGTGTCCCCTGTTACTTGCACACTTCATTTCATTCATTCACAACACCGACCAGTCACAGTCACTTGCCTAGTCCCACTCACACACAACATCGTCTCCTCACTGTATCCAACTACTACTGTGGTCATGTGTGCCGATTGCTGCTCACCTCAGTGTGAACTTGATTCAGTACCACTTGGGATGGCATGCAGACACAATGAGTGGACAAGTGTCAAACAGACAGGATGAAACACACTCTCCCTCACTGACTCATCATCTCAACGTGTTACACTGTGTAGTTTGTCGAAGCAGACAGTGGTGGATGGATTGACACGGGGTGATGAGTGGTGAGTGGTTGTGTGGTTGATTGATTGAGTGTGTGAGTGAGTGATTGAGTGAGTGAGTGAGTGAGTGAGTGAGTGAGTGAGTAGTATGTGTTGTGTAGTGTGTAGTGTTGTCGTGAATAGCAGAGTGTATTTGCATGATGATGGTGAAATGGAATGTTGAAATTGATGAGTAAGTTTTGTGTAGTTCCAATCATTTTCCGTGTGGTCGAGTGGTCTAAGGCGTTGGATGGGGAACCACCTTTAAACGTCGCCGGTTCGAATCCCACCATCAACATACATATTCACAACCACTAACATCACATTATCACATCACACACAATACCCACTATCACATACATACTACCACAATCACACAATCACAGCCCAACATCATCATCACAGTCTTCTTTATCATCAACAACAAATACTACTACTACTACTAATACTAATACTACTTATATCTATATAAGTAGTATATATTGTGGGCGAGTCAGGAATAGAATGTGTGGCAGCAGCAGCAGCAGAAATTCGTGAAGTTCCAGGAGGAAACAACGTCAACAGAAAGCGATTCGTATTGAAATGAAGGAACAGTGAATTGTGAGACGATTGATTGACATTCGTAAAGGAACAGTCAAGGTTCATTGATATTTTGCAAATTAAGTATTTACTGTTTTCCTCTCACATTTTACTAAGACATTCTGCAATTTTCACTTCAAATACATTGGATTGTCCCCACTCGTGTTCTTGTTCTTCTTCTTGTTCTTCTTCCTGTTCTTGTTGTTGTTGTTGTTGTTATTCTTGTTGTTGTTGTTCACCACACTACCACCTCTACAATTACAACTACAAATACAACGAAAATACAAAAGCACTACTACAACCACAAACAAAACCACAATCACCACGTCACTCTCTCCACATTCTCACTCCCGTGTCCCCTGTTACTTGCACACTTCATTTCATTCATTCACAACACCGACCAGTCACAGTCACTTGCCTAGTCCCACTCACACACAACATCGTCTCCTCACTGTATCCAACTACTACTGTGGTCATGTGTGCCGATTGCTGCTTACCTCAGTGTGAACTTGATTCAGTACCACTTGGGATGGCATGCAGACACAATGAGTGGACAAGTGTCAAACAGACAGGATGAAACACACTCTCCCTCACTGACTCATCATCTCAACGTGTTACACTGTGTGGTTTGTCGAGGCAGACAGTGGTGGATGGATTGACACGGGGTGATGAGTGGTGAGTGGTTGTGTGGTTGATTGATTGAGTGAGTGATTGAGTGAGTGAGTGAGTGAGTAGTATGTGTTGTGTAGTGTGTAGTGTTGTCGTGAATAGCAGAGTGTATTTGCATGATGATGGTGAAATGGAATGTTGAAATTGATGAGTAAGTTTTGTGTAGTTCCAATCATTTTCCGTGTGGTCGAGTGGTGTAAGGCGTTGGATGGGGAACCACCTTTAAACGTCGTCGGTTCGAATCCCACCATCAACACACCTATTCACAACCACTAACATCACATTATCACATCACACACAATACCCACTATCACATACATACTACCACAATCACACAATCACAGCCCAACATCATCATCACAGTCTTCATTATCAACAACAACAAATACTACTACTACTACTACTAATACTACTTATATCTATATAAGTAGTATATATTGTGGGCGAGTCAGGAATAGAATGTGTGGCAGCAGCAGCAGCAGAAATTCGTGAAGTTCCAGGAGGAAACAACGTCAACAGAAAGCGATTCGTATTGAAATGAAGGAACAGTGAATTGTGAGACGATTGATTGACATTCGTAAAGGAACAGTCAAGGTTCATTGATATTTTGCAAATTAAGTATTTACTGTTTTCCTCTCACATTTTACTAAGACATTCTGCAATTTTCACTTCAAATACATTGGATTGTCCACACTCGTGATCGTGTTGTTGTTGTTGTTGTTGTTGTTGTTGTTGTTGTGCACCACACTACCACCTTTACAATTACAACTACAAATACAACGAAAATACAAAAACACTACTACAACCACAAACAAAACCACAATCACCACGTCACTCTCTCCACATTCTCACTCCCGTGTCCCCTGTTACTTGCACACTTCATTTCATTCATTCACAACACCGACCAGTCACAGTCACTTGCCTAGTCCCACTCACACACAACATCGTCTCCTCACTGTATCCAACTACTACTGTAGTCATGTGTGCCGATTGCTGCTTACCTCAGTGTGAACTTGATTCAGTACCACTTGGGATGGCATGCAGACACAATGAGTGGACAAGTGTCAAACAGACAGGATGAAACACACTCTCCCTCACTGACTCATCATCTCAACGTGTTACACTGTGTAGTTTGTCGAAGCAGACAGTGGTGGATGGATTGAAACGGGGTGATGAGTGGTGAGTGGTTGTGTGGTTGATTGATTGAGTGTGTGAGTGAGTGATTGAGTGAGTGAGTGAGTGAGTGAGTGAGTAGTATGTGTTGTGTAGTGTGTAGTGTTGTCGTGAATAGCAGAGTGTATTTGCATGATGATGGTGAAATGGAATGTTGAAATTGATGAGTAAGTTTTGTGTAGTTCCAATCATTTTCCGTGTGGTCGAGTGGTGTAAGGCGTTGGATGAGGAACCACCTTTAAACGTCGCCGGTTCGAATCCCACCATCAACATACATATTCACAACCACCAACATCACATTATCACATCACACACAATACCCACTATCACATACATACTACCACAATCACACAATCACAGCCCAACATCATCATCACAGTCTTCATTATCAACAACAACAAATACTACTACTACTACTACTACTAATACTACTTATATCTATATAAGTAGTATATATTACGGACGAGTCAGGAATAGAATGTGTGGCAGCAGCAGCAGAAATTCGTGAAGTTCCACGAGGAAACAACGTCAACAGAAAGCGATTCGTATTGAAATGAAGGAACAGTGAATTGTGAGACGATTGGTTGACATTCGTAAAGGAACAGTCAAGGTTCATTGATATTTTGCAAATTAAGTATTTACTGTTTTCCTCTCACATTTTACTAAGACATTCTGCAATTTTCACTTCAAATACATTGGATTGTCCACACTCGTGTTCGTGTTGTTGTTGTTGTTGTTGTTGCTGTTGTTCACCACACTACCACCTTTACAATTACAACTACAAATACAAAGAAAATACAAAAACACTACTACAACCACAAACAAAACCACAATCACCACGTCACTCTCTCCACATTCTCACTCCCGTGTCCCCTGTTACTTCCACACTTCATTTCATTCATTCACAACACCGACCAGTCACAGTCACTTGCCTAGTCCCACTCACACACAACATCGTCTCCTCACTGTATCCAACTACTACTGTAGTCATGTGTGCCGATTGCTGCTTACCTCAGTGTGAACTTGATTCAGTACCACTTGGGATGGCATGCAGACACAATGAGTGGACAAGTGTCAAACAGACAAGATGAAACACACTCTCCCTCACTGACTCATCATCTCAACGTGTTACACTGTGTAGTTTGTCGAAGCAGACAGTGGTGGATGGATTGACACGGGGTGATGAGTGGTGAGTGGTTGTGTGGTTGGTTGATTGATTGAGTGTGTGAGTGATTGATTGATTGATTGAGTGAGTGAGTGAGTGATTGAGTGAGTAGTATGTGTTGTGTAGTGTGTAGTGTTGTCGTGAATAGCAGAGTGTATTTGCATGATGATGGTGAAATGGAATGTTGAAATTGATGAGTAAGTTTTGTGTAGTTCCAATCATTTTCCGTGTGGTCGAGTGGTGTAAGGCGTTGGATGGGGAACCACCTTTAAACGTCGCCGGTTCGAATCCCACCATCAACATACATATTCACAACCACCAACATCACATTATCACATCACACACAATACCCACTATCACATACATACTACCACAATCACACAATCACAGCCCAACATCATCATCACAGTCTTCATTATCAACAACAACAAATACTACTACTACTACTACTAATACTACTTATATCTATATAAGTAGTATATATTACGGACGAGTCAGGAATAGAATGTGTGGCAGCAGCAGCAGAAATTCGTGAAGTTCCAGGAGGAAACAACGTCAACAGAAAGCGATTCGTATTGAAATGAAGGAACAGTGAATTGTGAGACGATTGATTGACATTCGTAAAGGAACAGTCAAGGTTCATTGATATTTTGCAAATTAAGTATTTACTGTTTTCCTCTCACATTCGTAAAGGAACAGTCAAGGTTCATTGATATTTTGCAAATTAAGTATTTACTGTTTTCCTCTCACATTTTACTAAGACATTCTGCAATTTTCACTTCAAATACATTGGATTGTCCACACTCGTGTTCGTGTTGTTGTTGTTGTTGTTGTTGTTGTTGTTGCTGTTGTTCACCACACTACCACCTTTACAATTACAACTACAAATACAACGAAAATACAAAAACACTACTACAACCACAAACAAAACCACAATCACCACGTCACTCTCTCCACATTCTCACTCCCGTGTCCCCCGTTACTTCCACACTTCATTTCATTCATTCACAACACCGACCAGTCACAGTCACTTGCCTAGTCCCACTCACACACAACATCGTCTCCTCACTGTATCCAACTACTACTGTAGTCATGTGTGCCGATTGCTGCTTACCTCAGTGTGAACTTGATTCAGTACCACTTGGGATGGCATGCAGACACAATGAGTGGACAAGTGTCAAACAGACAAGATGAAACACACTCTCCCTCACTGACTCATCATCTCAACGTGTTACACTGTGTAGTTTGTCGAAGCAGACAGTGGTGGATGGATTGACACGGGGTGATGAGTGGTGAGTGGTTGTGTGGTTGATTGATTGAGTGTGTGAGTGATTGATTGATTGATTGATTGAGTGAGTGAGTGATTGAGTGAGTATTATGTGTTGTGTAGTGTGTAGTGTTGTCGTGAATAGCAGAGTGTATTTGCATGATGATGGTGAAATGGAATGTTGAAATTGATGAGTAAGTTTTGTGTAGTTCCAATCATTTTCCGTGTGGTCGAGTGGTGTAAGGCGTTGGATGGGGAACCACCTTTAAACGTCGCCGGTTCGAATCCCACCATCAACATACATATTCACAACCACCAACATCACATTATCACATCACACACAATACCCACTATCACATACATACTACCACAATCACACAATCACAGCCCAACATCATCATCACAGTCTTCATTATCAACAACAACAAATACTACTACTACTACTACTAATACTACTTATATCTATATAAGTAGTATATATTACGGACGAGTCAGGAATAGAATGTGTGGCAGCAGCAGCAGAAATTCGTGAAGTTCCACGAGGAAACAACGTCAACAGAAAGCGATTCGTATTGAAATGAAGGAACAGTGAATTGTGAGACGATTGATTGACATTCGTAAAGGAACAGTCAAGGTTCATTGATATTTTGCAAATTAAGTATTTACTGTTTTCCTCTCACATTTTACTAAGACATTCTGCAATTTTCACTTCAAATACATTGGATTGTCCACACTCGTGTTCGTGTTGTTGTTGTTGTTGTTGTTGTTGTTGCTGTTGTTCACCACACTACCACCTTTACAATTACAACTACAAATACAAAGAAAATACAAAAACACTACTACAACCACAAACAAAACCACAATCACCACGTCACTCTCTCCACATTCTCACTCCCGTGTCCCCTGTTACTTCCACACTTCATTTCATTCATTCACAACACCGACCAGTCACAGTCACTTGCCTAGTCCCACTCACACACAACATCGTCTCCTCACTGTATCCAACTACTACTGTAGTCATGTGTGCCGATTGCTGCTTACCTCAGTGTGAACTTGATTCAGTACCACTTGGGATGGCATGCAGACACAATGAGTGGACAAGTGTCAAACAGACAAGATGAAACACACTCTCCCTCACTGACTCATCATCTCAACGTGTTACACTGTGTAGTTTGTCGAAGCAGACAGTGGTGGATGGATTGACACGGGGTGATGGGTGGTGAGTGGTTGTGTGGTTGATTGATTGAGTGTGTGAGTGATTGATTGATTGATTGATTGAGTGAGTGATTGAGTGAGTAGTATGTGTTGTGTAGTGTGTAGTGTTGTCGTGAATAGCAGAGTGTATTTGCATGATGATGGTGAAATGGAATGTTGAAATTGATGAGTAAGTTTTGTGTAGTTCCAATCATTTTCCGTGTGGTCGAGTGGTGTAAGGCGTTGGATGGGGAACCACCTTTAAACGTCGCCGGTTCGAATCCCACCATCAACATACATATTCACAACCACCAACATCACATTATCACATCACACACAATACCCACTATCACATACATACTACCACAATCACACAATCACAGCCCAACATCATCATCACAGTCTTCATTATCAACAACAACAAATA
This sequence comes from Schistosoma mansoni, assembly GCF_000237925.1. NCBI lineage: Eukaryota > Metazoa > Platyhelminthes > Trematoda > Strigeidida > Schistosomatidae > Schistosoma > Schistosoma mansoni. The sequence continues at coordinate 222,314 of NW_017386094.1, read as the reverse complement.
CTACTACTACTACTAATACTACTTATATCTATATAAGTAGTATATATTGTGGGCGAGTCAGGAATAGAATGTGTGGCAGCAGCAGCAGAAATTCGTGAAGTTCCACGAGGAAACAACGTCAACAGAAAGCGATTCGTATTGAAATGAAGGAACAGTGAATTGTGAGACGATTGATTGACATTCGTAAAGGAACAGTCAAGGTTCATTGATATTTTGCAAATTAAGTATTTACTGTTTTCCTCTCACATTTTACTAAGACATTCTGCAATTTTCACTTCAAATACATTGGATTGTCCACACTCGTGTTCGTGTTGTTGTTGTTGTTGTTGTTGTTGTTGTTGCTGTTGTTCACCACACTACCACCTTTACAATTACAACTACAAATACAAAGAAAATACAAAAACACTACTACAACCACAAACAAAACCACAATCACCACGTCACTCTCTCCACATTCTCACTCCCGTGTCCCCTGTTACTTCCACACTTCATTTCATTCATTCACAACACCGATCAGTCACAGTCACTTGCCTAGTCCCACTCACACACAACATCGTCTCCTCACTGTATCCAACTACTACTGTAGTCATGTGTGCCGATTGCTGCTTACCTCAGTGTGAACTTGATTCAGTACCACTTGGGATGGCATGCAGACACAATGAGTGGACAAGTGTCAAACAGACAAGATGAAACACACTCTCCCTCACTGACTCATCATCTCAACGTGTTACACTGTGTAGTTTGTCGAAGCAGACAGTGGTGGATGGATTGACACGGGGTGATGAGTGGTGAGTGGTTGTGTGGTTGATTGATTGAGTGTGTGAGTGATTGATTGATTGATTGATTGATTGAGTGAGTGAGTGAGTGAGTAGTATGTGTTGTGTAGTGTGTAGTGTTGTCGTGGTGAAATGGAATGTTGAAATTGATGAGTAAGTTTTGTGTAGTTCCAATCATTTTCCGTGTGGTCGAGTGGTCTAAGGCGTTGGATGGGGAACCACCTTTAAACGTCGCCGGTTCGAATCCCACCATCAACATACATATTCACAACCACTAACATCACATTATCACATCACACACAATACCCACTATCACATACATACTACCACAATCACACAATCACAGCCCAACATCATCATCACAGTCTTCATTATCAACAACAACAAATACTACTACTACTACTAATACTACTTATATCTATATAAGTAGTATATATTGTGGGCGAGTCATGAATAGAATGTGTGGCAGCAGCAGCAGAAATTCGTGAAGTTCCAGGAGGAAACAACGTCAACAGAAAGCGATTCGTATTGAAATGAAGGAACAGTGAATTGTGAGACGATTGATTGACATTCGTAAAGGAACAGTCAAGGTTCATTGATATTTTGCAAATTAAGTATTTACTGTTTTCCTCTCACATTTTACTAAGACATTCTGCAATTTTCACTTCAAATACATTGGATTGGCCCCACTCGTGTTCGTGTTGTTGTTGTTGTTATTCACCACACTACCACCTTTACAATTACAACTACAAATACAACGAAAATACAAAAACACTACTACAACCACAAACAAAACCACAATCACCACGTCACTCTCTCCACATTCTCACTCCCGTGTCCCCTGTTACTTGCACACTTCATTTCATTCATTCACAACACCGACCAGTCACAGTCACTTGCCTAGTCCCACTCACACACAACATCGTCTCCTCACTGTATCCAACTACTACTGTGGTCATGTGTGCCGATTGCTGCTTACCTCAGTGTGAACTTGATTCAGTACCACTTGGGATGGCATGCAGACACAATGAGTGGACAAGTGTCAAACAGACAGGATTAAACACACTCTCCCTCACTGACTCATCATCTCAACGTGTTACACTGTGTAGTTTGTCGAAGCAGACAGTGGTGGATGGATTGACACGGGGTGATGAGTGGTGAGTGGTTGTGTGGTTGATTGATTGAGTGTGTGAGTGAGTGAGTGAGTGAGTGAGTAGTATGTGTTGTGTAGTGTGTAGTGTTGTCGTGAATAGCAGAGTGCATTTGCATGATGATGGTGAAATGGAATGTTGAAATTGATGAGTAAGTTTTGTGTAGTTCCAATCATTTTCCGTGTGGTCGAGTGGTCTAAGGCGTTGGATGGGGAACCACCTTTAAACGTCGCCGGTTCGAATCCCACCATCAACATACATATTCACAACCACTAACATCACATTATCACATCACACACAATACCCACTATCACATACATACTACCACAATCACACAATCACAGCCCAACATCATCATCACAGTCTTCATTATCAACAACAACAAATACTACTACTACTACTAATACTACTTATATCTATATAAGTAGTATATATTGTGGGCGAGTCAGGAATAGAATGTGTGGCAGCAGCAGCAGCAGAAATTCGTGAAGTTCCAGGAGGAAACAACGTCAACAGAAAGCGATTCGTATTGAAATGAAGGAACAGTGAATTGTGAGACGATTGATTGACATTCGTAAAGGAACAGTCAAGGTTCATTGATATTTTGCAAATTAAGTATTTACTGTTTTCCTCTCACATTTTACTAAGACATTCTGCAATTTTCACTTCAAATACATTGGATTGTCCACACTCGTAATCGTGTTGTTGTTGTTGTTGTTGTTGTTGTGCACCACACTACCACCTTTACAATTACAACTACAAATACAACGAAAATACAAAAACACTACTACAACCACAAACAAAACCACAATCACCACGTCACTCTCTCCACATTCTCACTCCCGTGTCCCCTGTTACTTGCACACTTCATTTCATTCATTCACAACACCGACCAGTCACAGTCACTTGCCTAGTCCCACTCACACACAACATCGTCTCCTCACTGTATCCAACTACTACTGTAGTCATGTGTGCCGATTGCTGCTTACCTCAGTGTGAACTTGATTCAGTACCACTTGGGATGGCATGCAGACACAATGAGTGGACAAGTGTCAAACAGACAGGATGAAACACACTCTCCCTCACTGACTCATCATCTCAACGTGTTACACTGTGTAGTTTGTCGAAGCAGACAGTGGTGGATGGATTGAAACGGGGTGATGAGTGGTGAGTGGTTGTGTGGTTGATTGATTGAGTGTGTGAGTGAGTGATTGATTGATTGATTGATTGAGTGAGTGAGTGATTGAGTGAGTAGTATGTGTTGTGTAGTGTGTAGTGTTGTCGTGAATAGCAGAGTGTATTTGCATGATGATGGTGAAATGGAATGTTGAAATTGATGAGTAAGTTTTGTGTAGTTCCAATCATTTTCCGTGTGGTCGAGTGGTGTAAGGCGTTGGATGGGGAACCACCTTTAAACGTCGCCGGTTCGAATCCCACCATCAACATACATATTCACAACCACCAACATCACATTATCACATCACACACAATACCCACTATCACATACATACTACCACAATCACACAATCACAGCCCAACATCATCATCACAGTCTTCATTATCAACAACAACAAACACTACTAATACTACTTATATCTATATATGTAGTATATATTGTGGGCGAGTCAGGAATAGAATGTGTGGTAGCAGCAGCAGCAGAAATTCGTGAAGTTCCAGGAGGAAACAACGTCAACAGAAAGCGATTCGTATTGAAATGAAGGAACAGTGAATTGTGAGACGATTGATTGACATTCGTAAAGGAACAGTCAAGGTTCATTGATATTTTGCAAATTAAGTATTTACTGTTTTCCTCTCACATTTTACTAAGACATTCTGCAATTTTCACTTCAAATACATTGGATTGTCCCCACTCGTGTTCGTGTTGTTGTTGTTGTTGTTGTGCACCACACTACCACCTTTACAATTACAACTACAAATACAACGAAAATACAAAAACACTACTACAACCACAAACAAAACCACAATCACCACGTCACTCTCTCCACATTCTCACTCCCGTGTCCCCTGTTACTTGCACACTTCATTTCATTCATTCACAACACCGACCAGTCACAGTCACTTGCCTAGTCCCACTCACACACAACATCGTCTCCTCACTGTATCCAACTACTACTGTAGTCATGTGTGCCGATTGCTGCTTACCTCAGTGTGAACTTGATTCAGTACCACTTGGGATGGCATGCAGACACAATGAGTGGACAAGTGTCAAACAGACAGGATGAAACACACTCTCCCTCACTGACTCATCATCTCAACGTGTTACACTGTGTAGTTTGTCGAAGCAGACAGTGGTGGATGGATTGAAACGGGGTGATGAGTGGTGAGTGGTTGTGTGGTTGATTGATTGAGTGTGTGAGTGAGTGATTGAGTGAGTGAGTGAGTGAGTGAGTGAGTAGTATGTGTTGTGTAGTGTGTAGTGTTGTCGTGAATAGCAGAGTGTATTTGCATGATGATGGTGAAATGGAATGTTGAAATTGATGAGTAAGTTTTGTGTAGTTCCAATCATTTTCCGTGTGGTCGAGTGGTCTAAGGCGTTGGATGGGGAACCACCTTTAAACGTCGCCGGTTCGAATCCCACCATCAACATACCTATTCACAACCACTAACATCACATTATCACATCACACACAATACCCACTATCACATACATACTACCACAATCACACAATCACAGCCCAACATCATCATCACAGTCTTCATTATCAACAACAACAAATACTACTACTACTACTACTACTAATACTACTTATATCTATATAAGTAGTATATATTGTGGGCGAGTCAGGAATAGAATGTGTGGCAGCAGCAGCAGCAGAAATTCGTGAAGTTCCAGGAGGAAACAACGTCAACAGAAAGCGATTCGTATTGAAATGAAGGAACAGTGAATTGTGAGACGATTGATTGACATTCGTAAAGGAACAGTCAAGGTTCATTGATATTTTGCAAATTAAGTATTTACTGTTTTCCTCTCACATTTTACTAAGACATTCTGCAATTTTCACTTCAAATACATTGGATTGTCCCCACTCGTGTTCGTGTTGTTCTTGTTGTTGTTGTTGTTGTTCACCACACTACCACCTTTACAATTACAACTACAAATACAACGAAAATACAAAAACACTACTACAACCACAAACAAAACCACAATCACCACGTCACTCTCTCCACATTCTCACTCCCGTGTCCCCTGTTACTTCCACACTTCATTTCATTCATTCACAACACCGACCAGTCACAGTCACTTGCCTAGTCCCACTCACACACAACATCGTCTCCTCACTGTATCCAACTACTACTGTAGTCATGTGTGCCGATTGCTGCTTACCTCAGTGTGAACTTGATTCAGTACCACTTGGGATGGCATGCAGACACAATGAGTGGACAAGTGTCAAACAGACAGGATGAAACACACTCTCCCTCACTGACTCATCATCTCAACGTGTTACACTGTGTAGTTTGTCGAAGCAGACAGTGGTGGATGGATTGAAACGGGGTGATGAGTGGTGAGTGGTTGTGTGGTTGATTGATTGAGTGTGTGAGTGAGTGATTGATTGATTGATTGATTGAGTGAGTGAGTGAGTGATTGAGTGAGTAGTATGTGTTGTGTAGTGTGTAGTGTTGTCGTGAATAGCAGAGTGTATTTGCATGATGATGGTGAAATGGAATGTTGAAATTGATGAGTAAGTTTTGTGTAGTTCCAATCATTTTCCGTGTGGTCGAGTGGTCTAAGGCGTTGGATGGGGAACCACCTTTAAACGTCGCCGGTTCGAATCCCACCATCAACATACATATTCACAACCACCAACATCACATTATCACATCACACACAATACCCACTATCACATACATACTACCACAATCACACAATCACAGCCCAACATCATCATCACAGTCTTCATTATCAACAACAACAAATACTACTACTACTACTAATACTACTTATATCTATATAAGTAGTATATATTGTGGGCGAGTCAGGAATAGAATGTGTGGCAGCAGCAGCAGAAATTCGTGAAGTTCCACGAGGAAACAACGTCAACAGAAAGCGATTCGTATTGAAATGAAGGAACAGTGAATTGTGAGATGATTGATTGACATTCGTAAAGGAACAGTCAAGGTTCATTGATATTTTGCAAATTAAGTATTTACTGTTTTCCTCTCACATTTTACTAAGACATTCTGCAATTTTCACTTCAAATACATTGGATTGTCCACACTCGTGTTCGTGTTGTTGTTGTTGTTGTTGTTGTTGTTGCTGTTGTTCACCACACTACCACCTCTACAATTACAACTACAAATACAAAGAAAATACAAAAACACTACTACAACCACAAACAAAACCACAATCACCACGTCACTCTCTCCACATTCTCACTCCCGTGTCCCCTGTTACTTCCACACTTCATTTCATTCATTCACAACACCGACCAGTCACAGTCACTTGCCTAGTCCCACTCACACACAACATCGTCTCCTCACTGTATCCAACTACTACTGTAGTCATGTGTGCCGATTGCTGCTTACCTCAGTGTGAACTTGATTCAGTACCACTTGGGATGGCATGCAGACACAATGAGTGGACAAGTGTCAAACAGACAAGATGAAACACACTCTCCCTCACTGACTCATCATCTCAACGTGTTACACTGTGTAGTTTGTCGAAGCAGACAGTGGTGGATGGATTGACACGGGGTGATGAGTGGTGAGTGGTTGTGTGGTTGATTGATTGAGTGTGTGAGTGAGTGATTGAGTGATTGATTGATTGATTGAGTGAGTGAGTGATTGAGTGAGTAGTATGTGTTGTGTAGTGTGTAGTGTTGTCGTGAATAGCAGAGTGTATTTGCATGATGATGGTGAAATGGAATGTTGAAATTGATGAGTAAGTTTTGTGTAGTTCCAATCATTTTCCGTGTGGTCGAGTGGTGTAAGGCGTTGGATGGGGAACCACCTTTAAACGTCGCCGGTTCGAATCCCACCATCAACATACATATTCACAACCACCAACATCACATTATCACATCACACACAATACCCACTATCACATACATACTACCACAATCACACAATCACAGCCCAACATCATCATCACAGTCTTCATTATCAACAACAACAAATACTACTACTACTACTACTAATACTACTTATATCTATATAAGTAGTATATATTGTGGGCGAGTCAGGAATAGAATGTGTGGCAGCAGCAGCAGAAATTCGTGAAGTTCCACGAGGAAACAACGTCAACAGAAAGCGATTCGTATTGAAATGAAGGAACAGTGAATTGTGAGACGATTGATTGACATTCGTAAAGGAACAGTCAAGGTTCATTGATATTTTGCAAATTAAGTATTTACTGTTTTCCTCTCACATTTTACTAAGACATTCTGCAATTTTCACTTCAAATACATTGGATTGTCCACACTCGTGTTCGTGTTGTTGTTGTTGTTGTTGTTGTTGTTGCTGTTGTTCACCACACTACCACCTTTACAATTACAACTACAAATACAAAGAAAATACAAAAACACTACTACAACCACAAACAAAACCACAATCACCACGTCACTCTCTCCACATTCTCACTCCCGTGTCCCCTGTTACTTCCACACTTCATTTCATTCATTCACAACACCGATCAGTCACAGTCACTTGCCTAGTCCCACTCACACACAACATCGTCTCCTCACTGTATCCAACTACTACTGTAGTCATGTGTGCCGATTGCTGCTTACCTCAGTGTGAACTTGATTCAGTACCACTTGGGATGGCATGCAGACACAATGAGTGGACAAGTGTCAAACAGACAAGATGAAACACACTCTCCCTCACTGACTCATCATCTCAACGTGTTACACTGTGTAGTTTGTCGAAGCAGACAGTGGTGGATGGATTGACACGGGGTGATGAGTGGTGAGTGGTTGTGTGGTTGATTGATTGAGTGTGTGAGTGATTGATTGATTGATTGATTGAGTGAGTGAGTGATTGAGTGAGTAGTATGTGTTGTGTAGTGTGTAGTGTTGTCGTGAATAGCAGAGTGTATTTGCATGATGATGGTGAAATGGAATGTTGAAATTGATGAGTAAGTTTTGTGTAGTTCCAATCATTTTCCGTGTGGTCGAGTGGTGTAAGGCGTTGGATGGGGAACCACCTTTAAACGTCGCCGGTTCGAATCCCACCATCAACATACATATTCACAACCACCAACATCACATTATCACATCACACACAATACCCACTATCACATACATACTACCACAATCACACAATCACAGCCCAACATCATCATCACAGTCTTCATTATCAACAACAACAAATACTACTACTACTACTAATACTACTTATATCTATATAAGTAGTATATATTACGGACGAGTCAGGAATAGAATGTGTGGCAGCAGCAGCAGAAATTCGTGAAGTTCCACGAGGAAACAACGTCAACAGAAAGCGATTCGTATTGAAATGAAGGAACAGTGAATTGTGAGACGATTGATTGACATTCGTAAAGGAACAGTCAAGGTTCATTGATATTTTGCAAATTAAGTATTTACTGTTTTCCTCTCACATTTTACTAAGACATTCTGCAATTTTCACTTCAAATACATTGGATTGTCCACACTCGTGTTCGTGTTGTTGTTGTTGTTGTTGTTGTTGTTGCTGTTGTTCACCACACTACCACCTTTACAATTACAACTACAAATACAAAGAAAATACAAAAACACTACTACAACCACAAACAAAACCACAATCACCACGTCACTCTCTCCACATTCTCACTCCCGTGTCCCCTGTTACTTCCACACTTCATTTCATTCATTCACAACACCGACCAGTCACAGTCACTTGCCTAGTCCCACTCACACACAACATCGTCTCCTCACTGTATCCAACTACTACTGTAGTCATGTGTGCCGATTGCTGCTTACCTCAGTGTGAACTTGATTCAGTACCACTTGGGATGGCATGCAGACACAATGAGTGGACAAGTGTCAAACAGACAAGATGAAACACACTCTCCCTCACTGACTCATCATCTCAACGTGTTACACTGTGTAGTTTGTCGAAGCAGACAGTGGTGGATGGATTGACACGGGGTGATGAGTGGTGAGTGGTTGTGTGGTTGATTGATTGAGTGTGTGAGTGATTGATTGATTGATTGATTGATTGAGTGAGTGAGTGATTGAGTGAGTATTATGTGTTGTGTAGTGTGTAGTGTTGTCGTGAATAGCAGAGTGTATTTGCATGATGATGGTGAAATGGAATGTTGAAATTGATGAGTAAGTTTTGTGTAGTTCCAATCATTTTCCGTGTGGTCGAGTGGTGTAAGGCGTTGGATGAGGAACCACCTTTAAACGTCGCCGGTTCGAATCCCACCATCAACATACATATTCACAACCACCAACATCACATTATCACATCACACACAATACCCACTATCACATACATACTACCACAATCACACAATCACAGCCCAACATCATCATCACAGTCTTCATTATCAACAACAACAAATACTACTACTACTACTACTAATACTACTTATATCTATATAAGTAGTATATATTACGGACGAGTCAGGAATAGAATGTGTGGCAGCAGCAGCAGAAATTCGTGAAGTTCCACGAGGAAACAACGTCAACAGAAAGCGATTCGTATTGAAATGAAGGAACAGTGAATTGTGAGACGATTGATTGACATTCGTAAAGGAACAGTCAAGGTTCATTGATATTTTGCAAATTAAGTATTTACTGTTTTCCTCTCACATTTTACTAAGACATTCTGCAATTTTCACTTCAAATACATTGGATTGTCCACACTCGTGTTCGTGTTGTTGTTGTTGTTGTTGTTGTTGTTGCTGTTGTTCACCACACTACCACCTTTACAATTACAACTACAAATACAAAGAAAATACAAAAACACTACTACAACCACAAACAAAACCACAATCACCACGTCACTCTCTCCACATTCTCACTCCCGTGTCCCCTGTTACTTCCACACTTCATTTCATTCATTCACAACACCGACCAGTCACAGTCACTTGCCTAGTCCCACTCACACACAACATCGTCTCCTCACTGTATCCAACTACTACTGTAGTCATGTGTGCCGATTGCTGCTTACCTCAGTGTGAACTTGATTCAGTACCACTTGGGATGGCATGCAGACACAATGAGTGGACAAGTGTCAAACAGACAAGATGAAACACACTCTCCCTCACTGACTCATCATCTCAACGTGTTACACTGTGTAGTTTGTCGAAGCAGACAGTGGTGGATGGATTGACACGGGGTGATGAGTGGTGAGTGGTTGTGTGGTTGATTGATTGAGTGTGTGAGTGATTGATTGATTGATTGATTGATTGAGTGAGTGAGTGATTGAGTGAGTATGTGTTGTGTAGTGTGTAGTGTTGTCGTGAATAGCAGAGTGTATTTGCATGATGATGGTGAAATGGAATGTTGAAATTGATGAGTAAGTTTTGTGTAGTTCCAATCATTTTCCGTGTGGTCGAGTGGTGTAAGGCGTTGGATGGGGAACCACCTTTAAACGTCGCCGGTTCGAATCCCACCATCAACATACATATTCACAACCACCAACATCACATTATCACATCACACACAATACCCACTATCACATACATACTACCACAATCACACAATCACAGCCCAACATCATCATCACAGTCTTCATTATCAACAACAACAAATACTACTACTACTACTACTAATACTACTTATATCTATATAAGTAGTATATATTGTGGGCGAGTCAGGAATAGAATGTGTGGCAGCAGCAGCAGAAATTCGTGAAGTTCCACGAGGAAACAACGTCAACAGAAAGCGATTCGTATTGAAATGAAGGAACAGTGAATTGTGAGATGATTGATTGACATTCGTAAAGGAACAGTCAAGGTTCATTGATATTTTGCAAATTAAGTATTTACTGTTTTCCTCTCACATTTTACTAAGACATTCTGCAATTTTCACTTCAAATACATTGGATTGTCCACACTCGTGTTCGTGTTGTTGTTGTTGTTGTTGTTGTTGTTGCTGTTGTTCACCACACTACCACCTTTACAATTACAACTACAAATACAAAGAAAATACAAAAACACTACTACAACCACAAACAAAACCACAATCACCACGTCACTCTCTCCACATTCTCACTCCCGTGTCCCCTGTTACTTCCACACTTCATTTCATTCATTCACAACACCGACCAGTCACAGTCACTTGCCTAGTCCCACTCACACACAACATCGTCTCCTCACTGTATCCAACTACTACTGTAGTCATGTGTGCCGATTGCTGCTTACCTCAGTGTGAACTTGATTCAGTACCACTTGGGATGGCATGCAGACACAATGAGTGGACAAGTGTCAAACAGACAAGATGAAACACACTCTCCCTCACTGACTCATCATCTCAACGTGTTACACTGTGTAGTTTGTCGAAGCAGACAGTGGTGGATGGATTGACACGGGGTGATGAGTGGTGAGTGGTTGTGTGGTTGATTGATTGAGTGTGTGAGTGATTGATTGATTGATTGATTGAGTGAGTGATTGAGTGAGTAGTATGTGTTGTGTAGTGTGTAGTGTTGTCGTGAATAGCAGAGTGTATTTGCATGATGATGGTGAAATGGAATGTTGAAATTGATGAGTAAGTTTTGTGTAGTTCCAATCATTTTCCGTGTGGTCGAGTGGTGTAAGGCGTTGGATGGGGAACCACCTTTAAACGTCGCCGGTTCGAATCCCACCATCAACATACATATTCACAACCACCAACATCACATTATCACATCACACACAATACCCACTATCACATACATACTACCACAATCACACAATCACAGCCCAACATCATCATCACAGTCTTCATTATCAACAACAACAAATACTACTACTACTACTAATACTACTTATATCTATATAAGTAGTATATATTACGGACGAGTCAGGAATAGAATGTGTGGCAGCAGCAGCAGAAATTCGTGAAGTTCCACGAGGAAACAACGTCAACAGAAAGCGATTCGTATTGAAATGAAGGAACAGTGAATTGTGAGACGATTGATTGACATTCGTAAAGGAACAGTCAAGGTTCATTGATATTTTGCAAATTAAGTATTTACTGTTTTCCTCTCACATTTTACTAAGACATTCTGCAATTTTCACTTCAAATACATTGGATTGTCCACACTCGTGTTCGTGTTGTTGTTGTTGTTGTTGTTGTTGTTGCTGTTGTTCACCACACTACCACCTTTACAATTACAACTACAAATACAACGAAAATACAAAAACACTACTACAACCACAAACAAAACCACAATCACCACGTCACTCTCTCCACATTCTCACTCCCGTGTCCCCCGTTACTTCCACACTTCATTTCATTCATTCACAACACCGACCAGTCACAGTCACTTGCCTAGTCCCACTCACACACAACATCGTCTCCTCACTGTATCCAACTACTACTGTAGTCATGTGTGCCGATTGCTGCTTACCTCAGTGTGAACTTGATTCAGTACCACTTGGGATGGCATGCAGACACAATGAGTGGACAAGTGTCAAACAGACAGGATGAAACACACTCTCCCTCACTGACTCATCATCTCAACGTGTTACACTGTGTAGTTTGTCGAAGCAGACAGTGGTGGATGGATTGACACGGGGTGATGAGTGGTGAGTGGTTGTGTGGTTGATTGATTGAGTGTGTGAGTGATTGATTGATTGATTGATTGATTGAGTGAGTGAGTGAGTGAGTAGTATGTGTTGTGTAGTGTGTAGTGTTGTCGTGAATAGCAGAGTGTATTTGCATGATGATGGTGAAATGGAATGTTGAAATTGATGAGTAAGTTTTGTGTAGTTCCAATCATTTTCCGTGTGGTCGAGTGGTGTAAGGCGTTGGATGGGGAACCACCTTTAAACGTCGCCGGTTCGAATCCCACCATCAACATACATATTCACAACCACCAACATCACATTATCACATCACACACAATACCCACTATCACATACATACTACCACAATCACACAATCACAGCCCAACATCATCATCACAGTCTTCATTATCAACAACAACAAATACTACTACTACTACTAATACTACTTATATCTATATAAGTAGTATATATTGTGGGCGAGTCAGGAATAGAATGTGTGGCAGCAGCAGCAGAAATTCGTGAAGTTCCACGAGGAAACAACGTCAACAGAAAGCGATTCGTATTGAAATGAAGGAACAGTGAATTGTGAGATGATTGATTGACATTCGTAAAGGAACAGTCAAGGTTCATTGATATTTTGCAAATTAAGTATTTACTGTTTTCCTCTCACATTTTACTAAGACATTCTGCAATTTTCACTTCAAATACATTGGATTGTCCACACTCGTGTTCGTGTTGTTGTTGTTGTTGTTGTTGTTGTTGCTGTTGTTCACCACACTACCACCTTTACAATTACAACTACAAATACAAAGAAAATACAAAAACACTACTACAACCACAAACAAAACCACAATCACCACGTCACTCTCTCCACATTCTCACTCCCGTGTCCCCTGTTACTTCCACACTTCATTTCATTCATTCACAACACCGATCAGTCACAGTCACTTGCCTAGTCCCACTCACACACAACATCGTCTCCTCACTGTATCCAACTACTACTGTAGTCATGTGTGCCGATTGCTGCTTACCTCAGTGTGAACTTGATTCAGTACCACTTGGGATGGCATGCAGACACAATGAGTGGACAAGTGTCAAACAGACAAGATGAAACACACTCTCCCTCACTGACTCATCATCTCAACGTGTTACACTGTGTAGTTTGTCGAAGCAGACAGTGGTGGATGGATTGACACGGGGTGATGAGTGGTGAGTGGTTGTGTGGTTGATTGATTGAGTGTGTGAGTGATTGATTGATTGATTGATTGATTGAGTGAGTGAGTGATTGAGTGAGTAGTATGTGTTGTGTAGTGTGTAGTGTTGTCGTGAATAGCAGAGTGTATTTGCATGATGATGGTGAAATGGAATGTTGAAATTGATGAGTAAGTTTTGTGTAGTTCCAATCATTTTCCGTGTGGTCGAGTGGTGTAAGGCGTTGGATGGGGAACCACCTTTAAACGTCGCCGGTTCGAATCCCACCATCAACATACATATTCACAACCACCAACATCACATTATCACATCACACACAATACCCACTATCACATACATACTACCACAATCACACAATCACAGCCCAACATCATCATCACAGTCTTCATTATCAACAACAACAAATACTACTACTACTACTACTAATACTACTTATATCTATATAAGTAGTATATATTGTGGGCGAGTCAGGAATAGAATGTGTGGCAGCAGCAGCAGAAATTCGTGAAGTTCCACGAGGAAACAACGTCAACAGAAAGCGATTCGTATTGAAATGAAGGAACAGTGAATTGTGAGATGATTGATTGACATTCGTAAAGGAACAGTCAAGGTTCATTGATATTTTGCAAATTAAGTATTTACTGTTTTCCTCTCACATTTTACTAAGACATTCTGCAATTTTCACTTCAAATACATTGGATTGTCCACACTCGTGTTCGTGTTGTTGTTGTTGTTGTTGTTGTTGTTGCTGTTGTTCACCACACTACCACCTCTACAATTACAACTACAAATACAAAGAAAATACAAAAACACTACTACAACCACAAACAAAACCACAATCACCACGTCACTCTCTCCACATTCTCACTCCCGTGTCCCCCGTTACTTCCACACTTCATTTCATTCATTCACAACACCGACCAGTCACAGTCACTTGCCTAGTCCCACTCACACACAACATCGTCTCCTCACTGTATCCAACTACTACTGTAGTCATGTGTGCCGATTGCTGCTTACCTCAGTGTGAACTTGATTCAGTACCACTTGGGATGGCATGCAGACACAATGAGTGGACAAGTGTCAAACAGACAAGATGAAACACACTCTCCCTCACTGACTCATCATCTCAACGTGTTACACTGTGTAGTTTGTCGAAGCAGACAGTGGTGGATGGATTGACACGGGGTGATGAGTGGTGAGTGGTTGTGTGGTTGATTGATTGAGTGTGTGAGTGATTGATTGATTGATTGATTGATTGATTGAGTGAGTGAGTGAGTGATTGAGTGAGTAGTATGTGTTGTGTAGTGTGTAGTGTTGTCGTGAATAGCAGAGTGTATTTGCATGATGATGGTGAAATGGAATGTTGAAATTGATGAGTAAGTTTTGTGTAGTTCCAATCATTTTCCGTGTGGTCGAGTGGTGTAAGGCGTTGGATGGGGAACCACCTTTAAACGTCGCCGGTTCGAATCCCACCATCAACATACATATTCACAACCACCAACATCACATTATCACATCACACACAATACCCACTATCACATACATACTACCACAATCACACAATCACAGCCCAACATCATCATCACAGTCTTCATTATCAACAACAACAAATACTACTACTACTACTAATACTACTTATATCTATATAAGTAGTATATATTACGGACGAGTCAGGAATAGAATGTGTGGCAGCAGCAGCAGAAATTCGTGAAGTTCCAGGAGGAAACAACGTCAACAGAAAGCGATTCGTATTGAAATGAAGGAACAGTGAATTGTGAGACGATTGATTGACATTCGTAAAGGAACAGTCAAGGTTCATTGATATTTTGCAAATTAAGTATTTACTGTTTTCCTCTCACATTTTACTAAGACATTCTGCAATTTTCACTTCAAATACATTGGATTGTCCACACTCGTGTTCGTGTTGTTGTTGTTGTTGTTGTTGTTCACCACACTACCACCTTTACAATTACAACTACAAATACAAAGAAAATACAAAAACACTACTACAACCACAAACAAAACCACAATCACCACGTCACTCTCTCCACATTCTCACTCCCGTGTCCCCCGTTACTTCCACACTTCATTTCATTCATTCACAACACCGACCAGTCACAGTCACTTGCCTAGTCCCACTCACACACAACATCGTCTCCTCACTGTATCCAACTACTACTGTAGTCATGTGTGCCGATTGCTGCTTACCTCAGTGTGAACTTGATTCAGTACCACTTGGGATGGCATGCAGACACAATGAGTGGACAAGTGTCAAACAGACAAGATGAAACACACTCTCCCTCACTGACTCATCATCTCAACGTGTTACACTGTGTAGTTTGTCGAAGCAGACAGTGGTGGATGGATTGACACGGGGTGATGAGTGGTGAGTGGTTGTGTGGTCGATTGATTGAGTGTGTGAGTGATTGATTGATTGATTGATTGATTGATTGATTGAGTGAGTGATTGAGTGAGTAGTATGTGTTGTGTAGTGTGTAGTGTTGTCGTGAATAGCAGAGTGTATTTGCATGATGATGGTGAAATGGAATGTTGAAATTGATGAGTAAGTTTTGTGTAGTTCCAATCATTTTCCGTGTGGTCGAGTGGTGTAAGGCGTTGGATGGGGAACCACCTTTAAACGTCGCCGGTTCGAATCCCACCATCAACATACATATTCACAACCACCAACATCACATTATCACATCACACACAATACCCACTATCACATACATACTACCACAATCACACAATCACAGCCCAACATCATCATCACAGTCTTCATTATCAACAACAACAAATACTACTACTACTACTACTACTAATACTACTTATATCTATATAAGTAGTATATATTACGGACGAGTCAGGAATAGAATGTGTGGCAGCAGCAGCAGAAATTCGTGAAGTTCCACGAGGAAACAACGTCAACAGAAAGCGATTCGTATTGAAATGAAGGAACAGTGAATTGTGAGACGATTGATTGACATTCGTAAAGGAACAGTCAAGGTTCATTGATATTTTGCAAATTAAGTATTTACTGTTTTCCTCTCACATTTTACTAAGACATTCTGCAATTTTCACTTCAAATACATTGGATTGTCCACACTCGTGTTCGTGTTGTTGTTGTTGTTGTTGTTGTTGTTGTTGCTGTTGTTCACCACACTACCACCTTTACAATTACAACTACAAATACAAAGAAAATACAAAAACACTACTACAACCACAAACAAAACCACAATCACCACGTCACTCTCTCCACATTCTCACTCCCGTGTCCCCTGTTACTTCCACACTTCATTTCATTCATTCACAACACCGACCAGTCACAGTCACTTGCCTAGTCCCACTCACACACAACATCGTCTCCTCACTGTATCCAACTACTACTGTAGTCATGTGTGCCGATTGCTGCTTACCTCAGTGTGAACTTGATTCAGTACCACTTGGGATGGCATGCAGACACAATGAGTGGACAAGTGTCAAACAGACAAGATGAAACACACTCTCCCTCACTGACTCATCATCTCAACGTGTTACACTGTGTAGTTTGTCGAAGCAGACAGTGGTGGATGGATTGACACGGGGTGATGAGTGATGAGTGGTGAGTGGTTGTGTGGTTGATTGATTGAGTGATTGATTGATTGATTGATTGATTGAGTGAGTGAGTGATTGAGTGAGTAGTATGTGTTGTGTAGTGTGTAGTGTTGTCGTGAATAGCAGAGTGTATTTGCATGATGATGGTGAAATGGAATGTTGAAATTGATGAGTAAGTTTTGTGTAGTTCCAATCATTTTCCGTGTGGTCGAGTGGTGTAAGGCGTTGGATGGGGAACCACCTTTAAACGTCGCCGGTTCGAATCCCACCATCAACATACATATTCACAACCACCAACATCACATTATCACATCACACACAATACCCACTATCACATACATACTACCACAATCACACAATCACAGCCCAACATCATCATCACAGTCTTCATTATCAACAACAACAAATACTACTACTACTACTACTAATACTACTTATATCTATATAAGTAGTATATATTGTGGGCGAGTCAGGAATAGAATGTGTGGCAGCAGCAGCAGAAATTCGTGAAGTTCCACGAGGAAACAACGTCAACAGAAAGCGATTCGTATTGAAATGAAGGAACAGTGAATTGTGAGACGATTGATTGACATTCGTAAAGGAACAGTCAAGGTTCATTGATATTTTGCAAATTAAGTATTTACTGTTTTCCTCTCACATTTTACTAAGACATTCTGCAATTTTCACTTCAAATACATTGGATTGTCCACACTCGTGTTCGTGTTGTTGTTGTTGTTGTTGTTGTTGTTGTTGCTGTTGTTCACCACACTACCACCTTTACAATTACAACTACAAATACAAAGAAAATACAAAAACACTACTACAACCACAAACAAAACCACAATCACCACGTCACTCTCTCCACATTCTCACTCCCGTGTCCCCCGTTACTTCCACACTTCATTTCATTCATTCACAACACCGACCAGTCACAGTCACTTACCTCTAATCATTCGACATACATCATCAACATTTTTCACTGCTTTCAAATTCTTTGTATACTTGTACATTTAAGGGTTTGAAATCTCTACTTTATATTATTCCAAGTATATTTTCACACCTTGATGTGGTACGAACCCACTGAGGTCAGCAGTTCAGGTTAATGATAGACGAAAATTCATCATTACTTGACTGACAACTACCGGTACTCCAGTTAGTCCCAGGATAATTGAAATCGCCTTTGATTTACTTAGCACTGAAGTTCAGATAAGATGGATGTATAAATGCATTGATAAAAAGATCATTCAAATTATTAGAACTATCAGGATCTCTGTATATACATCCTAGCAGTAGACTATGATTAAGGGTGTTGATTGATATCTAGAGTGTTTCTGGTAAACTATTCAATACACTGTCTTCAAATTTGTTAGTTGTTAGGGTATTCAAAGCATATAATAAACAACCGCCTCCTCGCATAGTTTCGCTGTCACAGGTTTTGTATATACTTTCTTCTTGAGTGGTATAGAGTTTTTAGTTTTACCAGTGTTTTTATTAGCGTTCACATTAGAATTAGGTATTTGATTATGGGCATCAGATTTTACACTGGAAAATATCGCATAAGTGTTTCCAGTAGATAAACATTGGATATCTGGGGTCACTGCAGGTATGAGAGACAGACCAGCACTCTGCTTGGTAAATCGGTGCATTGGACAACATGAGATAGGTAAGCTGCACCAGTGGATTCAGCTGTTGGGGGCAACGATGTTTGTCGTGACCTCAACAATGTTATTTTCGTTTAAGGTACGCTTTTGCGTTAGTCTTTGGTTGATGCTTTTATCTGAGACTATACGAGCGTTTTTAAAGTTCGTAAGCGCACAGATTAGCTGTTCGGATTCTTTCAACTGTTCAGCTAATAAATGAGAATCGAATGCAAACAAGATTGGGCACGCATATTTCGGGTGCTTTTTATTAAGTCGAATATATTGGCATGGACTGTCTTGGAGATTAGGCGCCTTTAGTATTGGAATTTCTTACAGATTTAACTCATTGTTACCTGATATTTTGGATAGATATATTTTTTATTGTTGACCAAGTGTATGTTTTCGTAGAATATTCTTGAAGGTTGATAAGAACTGTTGAGTGCAGTAGACCAAATTGTCCAAGTAATTAGATGTTCCTGATGTGTCCCTCAATTGATATTGGAATTGGTTTATGTAAATTAAAAGTGATGGAAACTTTCTTATCATAAAGGTTTAACATCTTTTGCAAAATGGGTAGACTGTTTAAATAATTGATACAGGAAATGCCCCAATCTTACAGTTGATATCAATTCTTGTATTGTCGATACTCCATGCTTTGTAACTACTTTTGACATAATCTCTCATAAGTGTGTAACAAATTCAATATTCGAAACAGGCAACCTTTAAGCTAGTCCATTTTAATGAATTTCATTCAATGAAGCCATTGACAAATTGGGCCGCCGACCAGAAATCTCAAACCCACCATGTCCTAGGCCTCCCTTTGTAGTTCTGTCAAGTTTTTGTTCATTCTTCTCACGTCTGTCTCCAATTCTCAGGGTAATTTTTCCATTGATCTTCTACTACTTTTTAGGCCTTCAGGACTCCATGTGAGAGCTTGCCTTGTGACGCACTTGGGTGATTTCTTTAATGTATGTCCTGTCAACGTCCAGAGCTTCATCCTGATTTCTTCCTCCACTGGAATCTGGTTTGTTCTCTCCCACAGTAGCTTGTTGCCGATAGTGTCTGGCCAACGGATCCGAAGTATCTTGCGTAGACAACTGTTAATAAACACCTGTACCTTCTGGATGATGGCCTTCATATTTCTACACGTCTCCGCCATATACAGTAGAACTGTCTTGACATTTGTATTGAGGATTGTGATCTTGGTTTTGGTTGATAATTGTTTTGAGTTCCAGATGTTCTTCAATTGTAAATATGCTGTTGTTGCTGAGATCGCTTCGCTGTGGTATTTTGATCAGAATTACTTCTTTCCAGTCTGTTGGTAATTGTTTTTCATCTCAAATCTTACTGAAGAGAATGTGGAATATGTGGAGTTGCTGCTACATCTACATTCAGTGTCTCTGCTGGAAAGTTGTCTGGTTTCGCTGCTTTGCCACTCTTGATTTGTTTGATGACCTTGCTGATCACTTCAATTGTTGGTGGGCCAACATCGATTGTGAGGTCCGTGAGTGTTGCTTCGATGTTGGGTGAGTTCAGTGGAGATAGTCGATTCAAGAGTTCTTTGAAGTGTTCTACCCACCTGTTTCGTTGTTCTCCAATGTTGGTGATTACCTAGCTTTTCACTGATCGTTCTGGTTTACGGTAATTTCCAGCTTCTTTGTTGTATAAAACAATTGTCAAGTGTTTGCTCCCCTTGCCGCCTTTTTCTCCGTCATTGCTAAATCTTCCACATATTTACGTTTGTCGGTTCTGATATTCCTCTTCACTTGTTTGTTTACGTCTGTGTATTCAACTTGTGCATTAGATTTTGCTACTCTTCTTCAGCTGGTATTGATTGCTGCCTACTTATTTCTGCTTTCTTCAACCTTATATAGTGTAGTAACAGTTATTCATACCTTATGATGGTGTTTCTTGTGGCCCAGAACCTGCTGACATGTTGAAACAATTGCCTCCTTGATACCTTTTCAGTTGCTCTCTATAGTAGTTCTCTCTCCATTGAGTAGATAATGAAAGGCCTGAAACCTGTTGCTGATGGCTATGTTGAATTTGTTGAATTCGTCAGTATCCCGAAGAAAAGCCGTATTAAACTTTTGTGATGTTGACTGCCCCGTTGTCCAGTGCTTCTCAAGTTTTAATTTCATCTTGGCGACCAGCAAATGATGATCAGATGCTATTTCAGCTGTTCTCCTGGTTCTCACATCCTCCATTGTCCTCCAGAACTTTTTATCGATGCAGATGTGGTCGATTTGGTTCTGTACAGCGTGGTCCGATGAAGTCGATATGGTTCCAATGAAGATTGTCGTTATTGTCCAACCTGCGTCCAATGTAGTTTACTGATTCCAAGCACCTCCAAGTTGTATTTCTTTATTTCTTCAACAATTCGGAAGACTCTTCCGGTCTTCCACATTGTCTGAACGTTACATGTACTTATAAAAATTGTTGCTCTGGTTGTAAGAAGATTCATTGGACTCATGACTTCCAAAGTTACTCGGCTTTCATCATTATGGGGCGTATTTTTTTAGTTGAATCTAAAAGCATCATGATTGTTAATGATAATTTCATAGATTGATAAACTAAAGACTTGAAAATCAAGATAATTGTATTTGACAATTATTACTAGACAAATTTGAGTTAAGATGGTAGATGATTTCAATATTTATTCATAGCTGAATAAAATTCATCTATAAATAGCAAATAAACTATTTAAACAAGGATGGATAGTGGCTAGCAGTGGAATCCAGGACGCGCGTTTCGTCCTATTTGGAACTCGTCAGCTGGATGTACCTGCATCTCAGAGTTGATGTTCACTCTGGGACTTGAACCCAGTACCCTCGCTTCAAACGCCATCGCGTTATCCACTCGGCCACTATCCATCCTTACTTAACATGCTTGTGAATTAAGGCTGTATTAAGGCAATATGCACAGTATGCACATATGCCAATTAGAGACTGACCAGTTGCAGTCCTAACATATCAATGGAAAGATTCAAACAAACAATACTGAATGAAATAAACTAATTGTTTGAACTTAATTTTGTCTTCAGAAAAGTAATAGTCATCTATGAAATGATACTCACATTCATTTTTGTTCTATGTATGCGGATGATTATCAGTCATTGGAATGTATTAGTGGTGAGCAACAATCCTCATTACATTCATAACATTTATATCACGCTCATTATATAAAAGAAAATATCATATAATTTAGCAAATTAAATAAAATCTGGTGATGAACATAATGGAAGTACAATGAATGATATTTCAATAACAACAACAACAAAAACAACGACCTAGGTCAACGGATAGATCAAACTATCATAGAATGTACACTATTCTTATCATTATTGTTAAATTTAGAAAAAATATTTCTTATGTGACAATGTATATTAGATTCAAAGAAGCCATATAGTATTTGTGGTGATTCTACATGATATTCGTGATTGAATTGTCAAGTAACTGTACTCAGTTTGAACAGTTTTGAGAGAACGAAAGGAACACGCGTTCTTTTTTTTGGTTAAACAAATACTGTTCATCAAGGTTACAATGTTCCTTTTGAATAGATTCACCTTCTAAAACACTTCAAATATACGACTGAGCTGTCAAAGTCTTTGTGTTGTCAGATGATGTAGAGATGTAAAAGATGATTGTCCAGTTAATCGAGATAGAGAAGACGAAATACAAACAAGCAACAGAATGAACAATCATTTATAACCATTACGAAATTGAAATCAAACTTCACTGTCTCTTTGTTATGTACTGTCAATTAACATAGTTTGAGTGCAGTTGACCGGAATTTCGCCATGGATTTTATATAGCTTATCATCTGTTTCGTCTTAAGTGCATACTCTGGCGAATGAATTATTAGGTGTCACCAGGCGTCAGTTAATCATTGAGACTGTCCTGAATAAGTTTCCTGTTAAACAAAACAGATCGAAATACGGCAGAATAGAGTGGTTTTCAAGGATATGGATAATCTGTTCTCTGAAATCTACGATGACATCTCTACTCTGAATTCAATATTCTGTCGTCCAACATTCCTATTTTGTGTGAGATTTCATTCAAATTGACATCCTGATTTCAGATGGTTTGGTAGCTTGGTTCCAGAAAGGTTTGTTTGATCATATTCAGTTCATCATGTTCAATTGGGTCATCAGTGCATATTCGTCCGGAATCCGCAAAGTCACCTTCAGCCTGTTCCTTTCTATCTCATTGAGCTCCTCTAAGATGATTTTATTATCTTTGATAATTTTGTAAAACTACTCGGTTTCACTACAGACCACTAGAATCTCATTAAGTTATCTATAAATACAATTGTACATCTTCTACTGGAATATATACAAGGAAAAATATGTGAACTCAACTGTACTTCTCACTTGGCAGTAAAATCTTTCGAGTTTTTATGTTTCTTCTTGAACTATATCTACGTTGTTTTATTTAGTATTTAATCTTGTCGACAACTCAAACGGTAGCTCCTCCGGAAGCTAATGCCTGTCCCAAGCCCGGGTAAAGGAGGAGGCTTGGGCATGGGTTAGAGACCCCATCAGATAGAAAACTAACTCATTCAAAAAACGCTAACCAGAAAAAAATATTCAAACAATTTTAACTGTGTGCTGGTAGTTGAAGGAATAATTATGACGTCTCATGATGAAAGCCGAGTTCCTTCGGAAGTCATGAGGCCGATGCACTTTCTAACAACCAGAGCGATAATTTGTATAGGTTCATGGAATGCCCAGACAATTTGGGAGACCAGAAGAATCTTCCAAATTGCTGCAAATATGAGAAAATACAATCCGGAGGTGCCTGGAATCAGTGAGACATGTTGAACGCAGGTTGGACAACAACGACTATCTTCAAGGGAGCTTCTGTTTTACTCCGATCATGAAGAAGAAAATGCCCCACATACACAAGGAGTGGCATTGATGCTGTCCAGAAAAGCACAAACAAAAAGAGAGGGTATTACAATGAATGTCTTCCAATGCTATGCACCTACCAACGACCAAGATGAAGCCGTTAAAAACCAATTATACGATAGGCTGCAGTCGATCGTGGAGAACTGCTCAACCAAAAACCTGACCATTCTGATGGGAGATTTCAATGCCAAGATTGGAAAGGACAACACTCAATACGAAGACGTCATAGGACGACATGGACTGTGAGAAAGGAACGAAAATGGTGAGAGATTTGCAAACCTATGTGCCTTCAATAAACTGACCATAGGTGGCACCATATTCCCACACAAAAACATACACAAAGCCACTTGGATTTCACCGGATCATACTACACAGAATCAAATCGACCACATCTGCATCAACAAAAAGTTCAGGAGGACGATGGAGGATGTGAGAACCAGAAGAGGAGCTGATATAGCATCCGATCATCATTTGCTGGTCGCTCAGATGAAACTAAAACTAAAAAAGGACCGGGCAACGGCACAGTCGACATCACAAACTCAACAAATTCATATTCCTCAGCAACAGATTCCAGGCCTTTCATGATCTACTCAATGGAGAGAGAACTACAATGGAGAGCAACTGGGAAGGCATCAAGGAGACAATTATTTCAGCAAGTCTGGAGGTTCTGGGCCACAAGAAACACCGTCATAAGGTATGAATAACTGTTGGTACACTAAATAAGAATGAAGAATTACATTCGTTAAAGACCTCAATCTACGGAATTGAACACATTCAGTTCTATATCAATGTAATCAATAGCAAAATCATTATCAATTTTCGATGTAGACATCTATTGACAGTCAGTTTTATAATATGGTAAACAAACATAATGGATGCCTGTTCATTTAGAAGCTACAATTTCATAATAAACCACGGTGAAATTGTAACCAAATCCATGTGTAAAAGAGTATTGCTTACTATCCAATCAAAACAGTTTGTGCTACTTTCATTTTAACCAATCAAATCAAAACAATTCATCGTTGACGATAAATTAATAGATTATTATAGACAACCAACCGTTTGTTTATGAACACATGACCACACATTATGAACTACAATTCAACCAACCTCCTATTTTTAAATATTGTCATTCACATCCAAGAAGCGTTTTATGAACAGAGGTTAGAAATTTCAACCAACGATATTTTCAACAGCCAGAAGAATATTGATTACCGATGATATCATATACCTTCATGATTGGTTTAAACTGAAAATGTGATTTTAAATTTGGTCTCCTTAATGGTCGGTTTCAACCATCGAATCTGAAAGAAGCAATCAAACACTTCAAAAGTCTATATAAACCCGACAAATTCTATCAAAATTTGATTTACAACTTGACACGAGAAGATGAGGTAAGTGTTGAGTGAACACACGAACTCAAATTGAAATTCAACTCAATGAAATAATGTTGATTTGTTCATCTGGATCATTTTAGGTATAACTTTTTGCCTAGTCTATGGATAACGATTTTTCTGATCTTTGTTTGACCCAATAAACGTTTCAACTGCAATGACTATTGCAAAAACTCTAATTTACACTACTATGAGAATATTGTTTTTGAGAACGGATCATATCGATATGTAAATAATCAATTATATTCTAATACACATACTTCAGTCTCTTCATTATTATTATTCTATGAGGATACAACGTAATCAGTCTCCTCCAGTTTCGAGTGACAGTTTTGAAAAAAAAAAGAGAATGGTATACACGTGAGTTGAATACAATTTATCATAAAGATACTTTTTTTTTCATTTTTAGTCTATTCTACTCCAATTCTCGTCTAGTTTTTACGGTAGTCATATACGACAACTTTATATTTACGATGATCGTAAGTCAACAATTTTTCTTTGAAATCAAATTATTATTGAGTTTTCTTGATCAAATTTTTGATCATAAATGAAAGTTGATTTTCATTATCTTCAGTGAATTAGTTTTATACTCCATGTTATATGCAAAACCTTTTTTTTCCCATTGTTCAATATGGTAATCGTTTAACTCTTTATGACAAAGCAAATACATTTCGTGGATCAGTTGAAGTTGGACATTAACACCGTTGGATGAACGGTCAGTGGTCTATCGAGTAAGGGTTTCGGCTTGAGACTGGTAGGTCCTGGGTTCGAATCTCGCTCGATAGAGTGAGTTCGTGGATGCGCATTGCTGAGGAGTCCTATAATAGGATGAAACGGTCGTCCAGTGCTTCCAGGTTTTCGATGGTGGTCTAGCTATAATTGACTCATGATTTCAACTTTGACAAATACAGTTCAGTTTTATTATTTAAAATTGTTCAATCATTTATTACAAATTTATCAATGATGTTGCATGTTTTCATCCATTCAATACAGATATGGTTTATTTATTTGAAAGCGCTTACCTTGGAAATTTTTTTGAATTACATACAAAACTATACAAAAATTGAATCTGAGATTTTGAATAAAAGTAAGTTCATAGATTATTCAGTTAATGTTTATTTTCTTACCTTTTCTCATACTTAATTTGTATAAATGTTTCAAGTAATTCACTTGATCATTACATAAGAGTCAACCGTTACTTAATGATTCTTTTACTTCTGTAAATTTTGTACCAGAACGTGTGTGTGTGTGTGTGTGTGTCTCAGTACATGTTGAACACTGTAAAGTGAAACCGTTAAATAAAACAGAGATCTACCTGAAAATTTCAATATTGGTTAAACAGAATTGTTAAATCAAGTGATATAATTTGCAGAGTGTAAATCATCAACAGTTTAATTTATGAAAACAATAAAATGGAAGATATTTCTACGGAACAATACTTCATGGTAAACTGAGTGAATCAAATTGATCAATTGTGCAATAGTAAGCGATGTTGTGAGAGGAGTCGATTGTGACAATTAGAGCCAATGAACTATCGATTTATATTCGATATCCTTCGAACATATTCCAGCTCTTAATTGATTCACAAATGTTCAATATCTATCAGTTGCTGTCTTTTATTATTTGACTATTAAAGACTATTTTTTGTGATCATATATTTGTATGGTTATGCACTTCGATTCCATACACTTCTTGAAAGAGCTGACCAATGAACGAACATGAATAGTCCACTAATACAAGACGATTCAGTCATATCAAAACAATTAGAACATCAAGATGACAGATATTTATTTTGGTCAGATATCAGAATACAAAAAAACTGAATCTCAGATAAAGATTTTGTTGATGCATTTTCGAATAGATAATAAACGTCTATTACTCAGTTAGAAGCTTCTGCAACAAATTTATTCTTCCTAGTTGAAAGCGTGATTCAATTGAAGCGAGACCACCATGGAAAACTTGGAAACATTGGACAGCCGTTTCGTCCTATTATGGGACTCCTCAGCAGTGCGCATCCACGAACCCGCTCTCACGAGATTCGAACCCAGGACCTACCAGTCTCAAGCCGAAGCCCTTAACCGATAGACCACCGATTGACTCACGCTTTCAACTATGATAAATACTAAATCTCCACAAAACCCCTTTTTATAATTAGTCTACCTAATTGATTGTATTAAAACGTTCATCATATTGTTGAATTGATAATATTCCTTGGACTTTTCTCATAAGAGATTATTCAGCATTTAACTACACTGGTTCATTTAAACCTTAAAACGGAGATGTTAACTTGTATAAGAAGGCAGTCCATGTTAAAACGTATATTGATTGAAACACATAAATAATCATTATTCAGATATTTAAACATCAGATTTTGATTTTGATTATTTCAGAGGAATTATTAGGAGTCAAAAAGCGTTATTCAATAAACATCAATGGTGCAGGTAAGTAAACATTGAATAATTGATTGATCTCAGACGTGAAACTTTTACACTTACACTTTCATTCACTGTGATAACTCAAACGTTGCCTGCTTAGTTTGTAGTGGATGTCGAGTCGAAGACGGACTATGATCACCACTACAATTCGTTTACGCGCCCAAAAACAACTTGGTTCCTTTGATAGCTCGTAAATCAGAAGACTTTATTAATTCAGATCAATTGTATTTATTGGCGATCTCATGGTATCGAAATAATACCGAGACGTGCCAAAGAGTACAGGCGAACAGGCAGTGCGTGAGCAAGTTCGAACCAAACAAGACGGAGCACGGAACAAGAAGTGAAACTGATATAGTTAAACAAATACAGTAAAACAATCTCTGGTACAATTGGTTACAATAATAATAATTGTTTCCGTTATTCCAATCGTGTTCTTATCGAGACTAGCCGGTCACTACAAGTTAAAACAAATAAAACCTTTCAAAAAAAAAACCTATAAAATAAAAAAAGAGTAAAGGTGTTACTATGTCATGCATACTCAGAGTATACATTCAAGATATTTCACAAATTTTAATAGATCTCAGATTATCAGATCATTGATGGGTAAATCAAACGATTTATTAATTCAATAATAACACAATAGTAATAGAACTTCAGAATCGAAGCATTTGACATTTGTTAATATGATTCATGACTGTCTCATGAAAATGACATTCACTTCAATGTTTTCATTTCTATTTCATTCTGAAGAAAACATATCAGATAATGTAGTAAATATCCACTGAAATCTATTCACATTGTTACATCAAACAATAACTTGTTTATAGTTTAAATCCTAAATCCTGAATATCAATATTCTTCTCAATGTAGAGGTTACAGCTACTGTAGTGAACAGAACACTAGTTGGAGACAAACGAATGTATTTTAAGCAAAGATTACAGACTATCTCAGTAAATTCTGATAACCATACAATGAACAGTCAATTTGCAAATTAACAATCAATTGTTTCAATCTTCACTGTTTCTTTTTTTATTCCATTGCTCATGCATTTTCCAGACGATTGCGCTTCATTTCAGTTCTTTCCTCATCGGTCTTCTGCCAGAATACATTCTATGCCTGATCCACACCATATACTACTTATGTAGATATAAGTAGACCCCACCACACTACAATGAAGAGTTTATTACACTCAAATGGGAAGATATCATTCTATTACGATAACGTAAGTTGCACATTATAATGGAAATTTAATTTTGTTTAAAGTACCTCAGATCATTTCAATATATTATGTTGATCAATATTGTCAAATGAATGTAGTTACACTGAACACGATAGAAAGAGATCAGCATTATGTAATAGGCAAACGGATTAGTTGACTCTATTATCAATCCTCTAATGACACTTTTCAAGCAAGTGGTAGAAACAGTGTATAATCAGAAGGGAAGTTCTATGAGAAGAAATAATGATGTGTTAGTGCAAAGTAGTGATGGACTGTGAATTTTTGAGTACTATACGGAGACTCGTATTCTATTGAGCTTAATTTCATGTAGTGGAGATCGGCTGTTCAGAATGTTCACTGTGGAACATCTTGAGTGCAGCATCCTCTATAATATTCACAATCACATTTCATTTCAAGAG